>NC_137518.1:320000-367500 GCF_041902795.1 Electrophorus electricus
TAACCACTTGCGTAAACTCCTGGAGAAGTCCGATCCTTCCACTCCAAAGATTGTTGCCTTTGAGACTGTGCATTCAATGGATGGTAAGAACTTCCAGTGTTCACTCACTGCAACACTGATTTCTAACACCTATACAGCTCTTGTAAGCTTCTGATGGTTTCAGGTAAGCGAACGCTGACCAGTGGTTACTCTCATAGGTGCAGTGTGTCCACTTGAGGAAATGTGTGACGTTGCCCATGAGTTTGGGGCAATCACCTTTGTGGACGAGGTTCACGCTGTGGGTTTATATGGTTCCAGAGGAGGCGGGATAGGAGATAGAGATGGCATCATGCACAAGATGGACATCATCTCTGGCACACTTGGTAAGATTCTGAGAAGAGTGGAAGAACATGCAAACCTTTTGGTTTTTGGGTATGTTTTGGTAGCTCATGTTCAGCTCAGCTCTGCTTCATTGTGTGTCTGAAAAGAGCAAGCCTGTGGATGTGACAGGAGGTGTCTGGTTTTGTCACTTAACACTCCTGAGACACTTCAGGAACATGAGCTGCTCACCTGTTGCCTAGAAACGCATATTGTCTTCTCATCGTGTTTCCCCCAGAGGCCCTTGAAAAGCTCTTCAGTTATGCCACACCCGACCTGCTGGGCTGGGTGGAAAGGCCAAATGCTTTCATGAGTGCTGAATAGACCTTGAAATCCAGACATCTTGGCTCCAGTCAGACATTTTATAAAGGGCTTCTGTCCAACAAAGACCAGCCTCTCATTTATAGTGCTGCTTTGTACATACAGATTGGCCTTCACTTTGCTTACTGACATGACTTAGAAATGACTGCTTCTCTGTCTTCATGGAATGCTAGATTTATAGATCTAAACAGAACTGCATCAGTTTCTTCTAACTAGCATTAACTAACAAAGGCCGCTTTTTTTTTGTATTTTTTCAGTCCTTTTAACTCTTGATATTTATACTGGCAGGGAAGGCTTTTGGCTGTGTAGGTGGCTACGTTGCCAGTACCAGCACCCTGGTGGACACGGTGCGCTCCTACGCTGCAGGCTTCATTTTCACCACGTCGTTGCCCCCCATGCTGCTGGCGGGCGCTCGCGAGTCCATACAGATCCTGAAGAGTGAGGAGGGCCGCATGCTCCGCCGCAAACACCAGCGCAACGTGAAACTCATGCGGCAGATGCTGATGGACTCTGGTCTGCCCGTCGTGCACTGTCCCAGCCACATCATCCCCATCAGGGTAATGACCCCCACCCCTTAGCACGATGCATGATGGCTGTTTTAGCTTTTGAGAGATATTTGTGAACAGGAACGTTTTTGTAAGTCCACATAGCTTAACTGTTAAGAATATTTTGCACAAGAACATGCAGAACAGATTTTATTGGTTTCAAATAGGTAGCGGATGCCGAAAAGAACACCGAGGTCTGTGACATCATGATGAACCGTTACAACATCTATGTCCAGGCTATTAATTACCCCACCGTGGCACGGGGGGAGGAACTGCTTCGAATTGCCCCTACACCACACCACACCCCGCAGATGATGAAATATTTTGTTGGTAAGACAACTAAGCATAACTAATGTCTGAATGTGTTTATTCAGAGCTCAGCCTCAGGTATTATCGAGTTGGAGCAAATGAAGGCTGTCTTGATTTTAGATTGGATATCCTGCTAACCGTGTCTTGGCATAGCCCAGTGAAGCATTCATGGGCAAACACAAAGCTGAGCGTTAATATGGAGTGTTTTTTCATTTTGTTTCTCTTCAGACAAGCTCCTGCAAACGTGGAAGGAGGTGGGCCTGAAGGTGAAACCTCGTTCCTCAGCCGAGTGCAGCATCTGCCAGCAGCCACTGCACTTTGAGGTGATGAGCGAGAGGGAGAGGTCTTACTTCAGTGGCCTCAGCAGTCTCGTGTCAGCCTGCGCCTGACCTCTGCACTCTCAGCGCCTCTTAGTCCAGTAAATGCCTGACATGTGGCTCTTTTTCTATAAAGGCAATAAGTAAATGAGATATATATATATATATATATATATATATATATATATATATATATATATATATATATATATATATATATATATATATATATATATATATATATATATATATATATATATATATATATATATATATATATATATGGAATCTGTATGTCAGATGGTGAATGGAATAAAATTAATATTCATGGGAATTTGCTTGTGATTGTTTTACATAGTTTAGGTGAACATTGACTGAAATGCTTTCCATTAATAAGAGACTCTTATCAAAATTATTTTTTAAATGATTAACTAACATTTTATTAATTAAACGTTAACAATGCACATAAACCTATACCTTACTGATGAAGGTTCTAGAATAAAGTTTCATGATATTTTCATAGTTGACATGCCTTGTGTATCACAGTACTACCATAAATTATTTTATGAATTAACACAATTTCAGTATTTCAAAGCTGAATAAAGTAGTCAGTTTGACTGTCCCAACTTCTGTTTTCTCAGGATTTTGCCTGTGTGACAAACTGTAGTAATGTAAAACTATAAATGTCGATCACAAATTGCCATAATCAGTCATGACATGTCTTCAATGACTGGCACGTTATGTATAAAATTCTATGACTGGATATTGGCTCAGCACATTTATGGTCAAAATATCCAGCCAGGTGTTATGGTGAACATTACATTTATGGCACTTAGCTGACACTTTTTTATCCATAGCAACTTATTGCTAACAATTGTCTGAATACATCTTGAGCAATTGAAGGTTAAGGGTATTGCTCAGGGGCTTGAACTGGCAACCTTCTGATTACTGGTTGAGTACCTTAACCACTGAGCATCAAGGAACAGTGATGCCTATCTGATCCCTGTACAGAGGTAGATGTGCTTGTCCATGTTGTAAGGTCTTGTGCCTTAAACCTATGTTACAAAATATCTTCTATAAGGTGGGTGTACTTGAATGCAACACTTGGTTAGAACAAGAAAACCAAAGTGACCTGAATGGACAAAGGTCCCTGAATACTTCATCTACTGTGAAATAGGAGACCATGGCATTTACTGCTGAATGTTGGGTATGAAGACGGGTAATCCTACTGGCAGGTAAGTATTCCCCTACCGTCCTCGCTGTGAAGTCGGTTTGAGGTGTATGGGGTGCCTCGTTTCCAGGATGAGTCTTGTCTGGCAGATTGAACAAATGCAAAGCAAATAAACTAATCCTCATGATTTACCACTTTCAAATGGTTAAAATTTTACATTTATGTTAACAGCATTTGGTAGATGCTGTTAATCCAGAGTTACTTATCCAGAGTGACTTAGAAATGTGCTTTGTCATTTCCTCATATAATACATCCTAGTACAGTACAGCAGGTTAGAGTCCAAGATACCAATGAACTAGGATACTGTTGAAATATAGCAATCAATGCTGATGCCTAGAAGTGCAAAAACACATATAATCTCTAGCAGACAATGATAAGTGCAATTACAAACTACCCTACATTAAGTACTAGAGTTTCAGTTACTCATTATAGATGCAGGATCAGTGGTAATTTAAATATTCCACAAATAGATAGGTCTTCAGTATGTGTTTGAAGACCGTAAGGGAGTCTGCTGTCCGGGCAGCCAGAGGAAGTTTGTTCCACGATCTGGGAGCCAGGACAGAGAATGGTCTCCATGCTTGTCTTCCACGAGACAGCCGAGCTGTACTTGAGGTTTGAAATACTCAAGGTACAGATCAGCCTCATGATGGTCATGTAGGGTATACGTCACACAATCCCTTGTTCCATTCTCTCAGTATCAAACTCTCCAACAGGCTTCTGTGATTATGAGCAAACAATAGGCTGTTATATTTTTCATTTTTGTGGAGGCCACAGATCCCCTGGTCTTTCCATGATGTGACTCAACACATAGTTTTTGCAACAGTCTGTGAGAATATTGCTGCTTGAGACCTAAATATGCCTATTTTAATTACACTTAAGTCCTACAATTATTGTTTTTCTAAATGTAACCAGGGATTCAGCAACATAGTAAATTAACAGAGTATTGTGTTTGGGTGAGATATTTAGGTGTCTTTGTCCTTTGAATAAAGACAGCATGTTAAATATGATTTGTTGTTTTGTTTTGATCTGTTAGATGTTTTTACAGTAATCTTAATCACATCACCAATAATGGCTTTGTGGAACTGGATGTCCAGATTCATATTTTTATAGAACATGAAGAGGCTTGAACATGAAGTAAGGAGTGGCTTTAATCTGATTCTACTCATTGTGTCTTCAGGGAAGGGCGCTGCTGCTGTCATTGCCTTCATTTGTCTGTGAGAGACTAAATGAAGGCTAATGAAGTTGTAGAAGGGATGTTTGGGTGGGATGAGAGTAAACAAACATTTCAGTCCATGTTCTCCATCTGAATTTTCCTGTTCTGTTCAGGCTACATTTACTGGACTACATGTGTTTTAAGTGGTTCAGTGAATAGAGGTAGAAACAAAAATGGTTTTGAACTTAAAAGACCTCAGTTCCATTTTCACTAAACAACATTACAATACTTTAGTTCCCAAGATGTATATGCGTTGTTTTTCCCAGCTGTGAATAAATCACTCAGTATTACTGTGTTCAGACGCTAAGGCTGGTTTGGACTTGCTTTTCAAATACTAGCCCAGATACTGTCCCTGAACAGTAGGACAGACCAGGACCAAACAAATCCAAATAGGAAAAAGGCTGACACAAAGGTCAGGAAAACAAACAGTTTGTTTTCAGTTAATACCAGAAATAGAAGCAACAGGAAACACAGCAGAATAGTGACAATGCTTGTGTAGGAAGACACACAGACATCTGTATATATGCAGACAATAAGTGGATACAGGTGAGATCAATACTCTGGTGATTAGGATCGCGGGAGTCCATGCTTGGTATTCTGGGAGTTGTAGTTAGGTTTGTGGTTAAAGGGAGTCTGCATGACACAAAGTGAGAGAAAACGATTAAAAGTTTGGCTATAAATGTTGACAGAACCTGTCTCTTGTGAATGTTTGTTATCTAGGATATCTGTTCAACAGGTAAAAGATTGTGGCATGGTAATATCTCTGGTATTAAATTACATTGAATGTATAGAGATGATCTGTAAACCTCTAGAGATAATCTACTTTTTATTCTTAGCCATAGTGGTTTGTACAAATATTTATTGAATGTGTTGAACGAGCTCTTTTTTTATTTCATATTTAGGGTTCTCTGTGGAAACTATTTTGGAATTTTTTTCCTATTGCTGACTGATTGAAGTGTAGAAATAAACACTTTAATTCCAAAAAAGAACAAAAAAGTGCAAGAAGGCCTATGCTGAGACAACTGAACACCTGAGCACTGAACACCTGAGTATGGAAACTATGAGTCACCCTTGAGCTCTAATACACCTTTCTCTCTGTCATTAAGAAGTCATTTCCATTTTGAAATCTTGTGCTCTTAAAACCCTGAAATAACCTGTCATAGCATGAGCCAGAACGGTAATAAACCCTCTCCATCTCGCTCTTTTCTTCTTTCCTTCTTTTTGTCCTTTGGATCCTCGGTGGTTTGCAGTCATGTGATCGTACGGCTCTAGTGGGCTGGAAAAATACTTGAAGGGCAAAATTCTGTAGGCGGGCCGACAGCACTGCTTGGAAGGAGAATGGTTTGTAATCCAAACAATAAGTTGCAGGAAAAAAAAGTAAGAAAAAAAATCTTTTTGGGAAATAAAAAGTCTTATTTTTCGAATATCTCTAAGACAGAGCAAAAATGATATCCTTTCATACCAGACAGCAGAGAGCTGAGAGAGGCAGTAAGTGTAAATCACTGAAGTTTCTAAGAATTTCCCAAATTGAGTCATAAGCCAGTCTCATGAAGTTCACACAACATGATAAGATTATTTCCTCCTCGTTATTTCCTCCTGTTCCTCCTATTTTACCAGGAGGTTTCATTCAGTCTTCTTATATGGGAAATCAGATCATTTAAAGTATTTCTTGAGTCTGTGTTATCTGTTCAGTTACTGTTGATTATTATCATTAATGTAACAAAACAAAGAAAGATTACCTTTTTGATCAGGAAATAAAGTGTCTATATATCATATAAATTCAAACATTACTATAACATTACTATTATTACTATATTGTAATATTAGTATACCACATAAATTAATTTACCTCATACATTCTTATCCAGAGCAACTTAAAAAATTATAAATGATATATCAGTATGAGAGTGTATGTGGCCTCTGGGTAACCCCATGACATGTGTCTTCCAAATACCTAGCCATACCTGTTGAGAAGTACAGGAAACTAATTTATAATCCACAGACAAGCTCTACATGCTACAGAGAAGCAGGACATGTTTCTTTTAGGGGAAGGACATACAATTAATATCAGATTCATAACTTGATTTCAACTTGAAAGGAGAGTATGGTAGAGTAGTAGATACTTTTGTTCAAACTACTATAAGGGCTGAACTTGGACGTTTTCCCTTGGTGAGGCAGGATTCCTGCAGAGCATGACATGTATCCTGCTATAGGCCAGAGGGAAGAACAGATTTGATCTTCAGCGACCTTGCAAACACTGTGCTGATCACGTACACACTGCTGGCAGTTCTCCAGAGCAGCTGTGGTTGGAGGGTGGCGCTCCAGAGCAGACATGCAGCCTCATGTACAGGGGTGTAAAGTTCTAAAGAACTTACCTCAATGCAATTTTTAAACATTTTAATTTTACTTAAGTAATTTAATTTGTGCCTAAGTTTAGGTCAATACACAGGACAATTTTACATTAGTTACCGAACTAATCTATAAATGGACATAGACCACAGATGAGTTTAGTTTGGCTAAAAAATTGACAAAATGCATTGCTTTACAAAACTCAATAGAAGGGCATGAGAATGTGTGCAAAGAACAGTGTCTTCCTTTGCTCATCTAGTTATCTCATACCTGTTTATCTAGTTACAAACACTTTCTTACTTTCGTTTCTTTGGTATGATCGTATTTGAACACTGAGCTTTGTGGGAAGATTCTTAGTCTGCCTGTGACTAAAGAAATCTCAGCTTTCCAGAGTTGTTCTTCAGTATGAGCCAACCTTTGGATGCAGAAACTTTTCTCTATTTTGACAAAGTATGTTTACTTTTACACTGCAACATTTTACAGCTCATTTTAGATTATGTTCAACAGATTTAGTTTTGTTTTAGGTTAAGTTGATTCCTGCATCTCACTGAGTTTACCTGGAGGACTGATGACATGGGTTTAGGTATCAGATAGGTTCATCCGAACCTTGACCCTAACTCTAACCCATGTAGATTTAAGTGCTGCACTTTAGCCATTCAAGTCTTTCTAATCTACATTTTCCTATATCTTCCTAATCTACGTAATTCTACATCTTCTTCTACATTCTCACCTGAATCAGAAAATATTAACAGTAATGTAATGTTTGTACACATTTAACATAGTTTAAGGAAGTTAAATCAGGAAGTTTCTTTCTTTCACAATACTGTTGGTGAGCCTTACTGTCAAGAGTCCCATAATTATCACTCACATCTTAAACTGTCATAATAGGTGTGCTTCTACTTCCTCTCACTTGAGATGTTATAATGCTTTTAAATTTTTAGATCCAGGTGGTTTTCACCTTGGTGTAAAAAAAATTGTGTTAACTTGATTTGTGAAAGGCAGTCTTGTAAAAGGTGCAGTCTTGTGATCAAGTTTAAAGAGCTAGTGGGAGAAAAAGGGCAGGGGCAGAAGCCCCCTGTGAGGGTCATGGAGTCTGTGTGCAGTGCACTATCCTGGAAAGAAACCTTCTGCTGTCTTTGGAATGTTGTACTACTCTATGCTCACGCAACATTAAGGTAACCATTACATGAAAGCCAGTACTATTTAATGGAACAAAACTCATCTAAATGTTTCAGTTCTACATTCTGTGAGCCATCCTGGTTCATTGAAATTCTCTGCAATTTTGAGGAAGGGCCACGTGAGTTTATTATGACACAATAATGACCCTCATTATGACACCATACTACAGATTCCTAAAAGGCTCCTGGCTATGTCCTCTAATATTTCTGCTAATAGCTGCAGATTTGATGTAATCATCAATCATTAACCAAAGGACTTTCTGATCATACCCTATCATGCCTCTTGAACTCAGAATGCATACCACAAAAAATGACTATACTTATGTTAGAATAATTCTAACAATATGTTACATGTTACTAATTCAGTCTGCATGAGACCTTTTCATTGTTGAGGCCACGCTAATCATATCAAACCAGTCCCAATTACATTAACTGTGCAAAAATGTCCCTGTCTTGCTGCACAGTGGCTTGGTGGTTAGCATGTTTGCCTCTCAGCACTAGCGTCTTGGGACTGAGTCTCTATCTGGTTGTAGTTTCTATGTCCTCTCAGCACTAGGAGCTCTGGATTAAATCCCTATCTGTGTGGAGTTTCTATGTTCTCCCTGTGTCTGCGTGGGTTTCCTTCAGGGACTCCTGTTTCCTCCAACATTCTAAAAAACATGGAGGTTAGGACAATTGGCTTTCCCAAATAAATTGTCCTGGTGTGTGCGCATGATTGTGTCTGTATGCCCAGTGGTGGATGGTGCTCTGTGCTGGCTGTTGTCCTCTCTCCACTCCCTGCACTTGATTCAGTCCTGCAGGGGGCTAAGGTTACTAGTTGATAGTACGCTGTGTGAATTGGCTGCTGCTTTTTACTGGCATCTGACTGGATGTAATAGCTGTGTGTAAATTGTGAAGTGGCCATGGGTTCCTTGAAAAGTGCTATATAAATATAACTTAATTCATTCATAGAGTTCAGGATGACTGATGATATCAGAGAGTCATATGTGTCAAGCTTCAAATGAGATATGTATGTTGCCTGCTTCATATGAAGCAATAAATTAGAGATTTATTTGTAATCCACAACTGAAGGATTGCACTAACTAAAGGTGGCAGAAGCTGCCTGGTCATTATTCAGGTTCTGAGCAATGATACACTTTATTTAAAATTTCTTTATTTTAGAGTTTTATAATAACTGTAATTTAAATCTTTTATAAAAGTGTTGTAGACAACATCCTTATTATCTGATGAGTCTACATAAAAATGTCCCTATTGTTTCCCTATAGATACAGTATGGCACCCTCTCTACATCCCTAGATACAGTGTGGTGCCCTCTCTACATCCCTAGATACAGTGTGGCACCCTCTCTACATGCCTAGATACAGTATGGAGCCCTCTCTACATGCCTAGATACAGTATGGAGTCCTCTCAACATGCCTAGATACAGTATAGCGCCCTCTCTACATCCCTAGACACAGTATGGCGCCCTCTCTACATCCCAAGACAAAGTATGGCGCCCTCTCTACATGCCTAGATACAGTATGGAGCCCTCTCTACATGCCTAGATACAGTATGGAGCCCTCTCTACATGCCTAGATATAGTATGGAGCCCTCTCTACATCCCTAGATACAGTATGGCGCCCTCTCTACATGCCTAGATACAGTATGGCACCCTCTCTACATCCCTAGATACAGTATGGCGCCCTCTCCACATCCCTAGATACAGTGTGGCACCCTCTCTACATGCCTAGATACAGTATGGAGCCCTCTCTACATGCCTAGATACAGTATGGAGTCCTCTCAACATGCCTAGATACAGTATAGCGCCCTCTCTACATCCCTAGACACAGTATGGCGCCCTCTCTACATCCCAAGACAAAGTATGGCGCCCTCTCTACATGCCTAGATATAGTATGGAGCCCTCTCTACATGCCTAGATACAGTATGGAGCCCTCTCTACATGCCTAGATATAGTATGGAGCCCTCTCTACATCCCTAGATACAGTATGGCGCCCTCTCTACATGCCTAGATACAGTATGGCACCCTCTCTACATCCCTAGATACAGTATGGAGCCCTCTCTACATGCCTAGATACAGTATGGAGCCCTCTCTACATCCCTAGATACAGTATGGAGCCCTCTCTACATCCCTAGATACAGTATGGCGCCCTCTCTACATCCCTAGATACAGTATGGCGCCCTCTCTACATGCCTAGATACAGTATGGAGCCCTCTCTACATCCCTAGATACAGTATGGCGCCCTATCTACATGCCTAGATACAGTATGGAGCCCTCTCTACATGCCTAGATACAGTATGGCACCCTCTCTACATGCCTAGATACAGTATGGCGCCCTCTCTACATTCCTAGATACAGTATGGCGCCCTCTCTACATGCCTAGATACAGTATGGTGCCCTCTCTACATCCCTAGACACAGTATGGCGCCCTCTCTACATCCCAAGACACAGTATGGCGCCCTCTCTACATGACTAGACACAGTATGGAGTCCTCTCTACATCCCTAGATACAGTATGGCACCCTCTCTACATCCCTAGACACAGTATGGCACCCTCTCTACATCGCTAAATACTCTATGGTGCCGTCTCTACATCCCTAGATACAGCTGTGTACTGCTTATGGTCAGCATAGCACCAAAGGTATAGATGGACACAGTAAAGATGAAGACAGTATAGATGGACACATAGATGGACACACAGTCCATTGTGTGCACTGAGGCATTTCAGATCTCAATCACACGGTATCTGTGGCTAAAGCATTAAAGAATGTTAATACTAAGCAGTTCTTAGGTTCATTTTGAATGAGTCACATGTTTTTTATTTGTGACCTTTGCAATTATGCATTACAATAAACACCTACAGGATGTAAATATGTTTTGTTTCATTGACGTCCTTCTGTAAAATGCTTTTGTGAATTAATCTCAGTTATTCATTCTTTACAGTAAAGGAACAATGAATCATATGTGTGGGAAGAAACAGGAAACAATAAAAGCTTCCTTCTCTAAAATAAACCCATAGTTCCTGGTTATACAGGTAATTGGTTATTGGACTAATACCTCTTAAGATGTGATTGAGCAGACTTTCTGTGTACTTCTCACAAAACAATAACTATTATTTGTTCATTCTAGATTCAGCAGTTTTAATATAAACTAGAAAACAGCAGTTGGGGAATGGGGTTACATACTAAAAAAAAAAAAATTAAAAAGGTGTTACTCATATATGGTGATATACTACAGCACAGACTTGTGTATAATTTGTGCAGTTAACCTGTGCATAAGTAAACATGTGACATTTTTAAAGCTTTTACTTCCTGAGAAGTGTCATCGGATCACCTTGCCATCTTTGTAGAGTGTTAATGACACCATCTTAAACCTTTCCAGCTTTAAAATTATTTAGTGTCAGTGTTTCCCCGTCTTTGCTGTGACCAGTTTACTTATAGGCTAGACTGTGTTTCAGTAGGCCCAGTATTATGATTATGGAAGTATAAATAAAAGAGCCTAAATTGAATAAGAAGCCCTAAATACATAACATGTACAATACGAGTCCAATAGAAACCTTATTTATATATGTAACATATGTTATAATGAGAATGGTTTCATATGCAGCATTACACTAGTATCAACATACAGATAATACTACGCCTTAGCTACAATGGAGCAGCCCTTAGATATCATTTATGAGCTTCAGATAATCATTTCCCAGTCGAGGTTTGATAAAATAATTTAGTTTAAGGACAAATATTACTGTGTTGTTTACTCTTGCTTGACTTTCAGCCGTACAAACGTATTTTTACTCAATGTTTGCCATCCGGAGTTCTTTATTGACATCTAGTGGCTACTTGATGTAACTTTTTCAGAATGATGTGGGCTTACATCAGCACTGTGCTTTTACTTTGCTTTTGTGCGATCAGTTTTATTTTGTAAACGTAACACCGTAAATTTAATTTTAATTAAATCTCATGAATTAAGTATTAGGCTATGCCAAAAATGATCATAAACCATATCATCATAGCACAGAGACAGCACTTATTAAAGTAGCTAATGTTGTTGGCTTCTGACCAGGGTTATGTCTCTGTGCTTTTATTGCTTGATCTGAGTGCAGCATTTGACATCATACGTCATTTTACTCGATAAGAGTAAAATATTGTTGGGATTAGAAGAACACTGTACCGTGGAGGGATTAGGATTAGAACATTTGCGAGAAGAGCGAGATTTATTATGGGCAAATCCAGAGTCAGAGTGGTTAGAAGAGTCCGGGAATAAATAATAAACAAACAAACAAACAAACAAAAGCACACGATGACGTCCCAACCACACCTGCTGCAACAGTTAAAGTTCTCTGTGTAACTGGGGATCCTAGTCTCTCATTCAAACTTCATGTAAATAATATTTCTAGGACATCTTTTCTCCACCTCAGGAACATTGCAAAGATTAGTAACATATTTCTTCACATGATGCAGAGAAACTGGCTAAAGCTCTAATCACTCCCACTGGAGTACTGTAATGCCTTGTGATCTGGCTGTACCAATAAGCTTAAACACGCTCCAGTTAGTTATAAAGGCAGCAGCCAGAGTTCTTACTAGAATTAGAGAGTTTTACATTGGTTTACATATTTAATATAAAGTACTATTTATTATAAAATACTGTTTACGTGTGGTCAATACAAAGTGAAACCCAAGATGAGAATCGCCGTATGAGTACATATGAGACCTTGGCAATAATACGAGACTGTAGATCGTAGAGTAGTAATATGGCTATTATTGGTTTAAAATTAAAATCTTTAGTTTTCTGAACATTCTTCCTCTGTGAGAAAGATTGTATTAACTTAACGGTATATTATTAAACAGGGTGTTGTTTTAAACCCATAGAAACAGAAGTTTTGCTTCAGTCTTTAGGTCATAGGTTTCTAAGGTACAGTCTGAATATAACCCCTGCACTGGAGTCTAAATCAAGTTTAAAGGTGAGCAGATGTTTATATTGTGATGTAAACGTCACGTCCTGTTTAGTGTCCGAGGGCGAGCGCTTGGAAATGCGCGCGCAAACCAGTGGAAACGCGCGCGAGAGCGAGTGAGTGAGCATGCGCGCCAGCGACTCTCGCCCTCGCCCAGGTTTTGTCCTAAAAGGCGCTCCGTAGTGTGGGGTGAGGCGCGCGTTAAATGAAAATTGTGTCCGTTTGTTGTTATTGACTAGCTCACGCGCACGCTAATGCTAATGCTAATGCTAGCTAGGCGTCTTAGCAACTGGCCTGTGTTGACGAGTCTATTCGAAATCTGGCTTTCTCACTCGGGTTGCGCTGAAGGTTAGACTTTGTTTGCCACTTTGCTTTCAGCAATCAAAAGTTCTGGCGTTTATTCAGTAGACCGTCAGTTTACAGCTATAACTACATAACTAGGTTCCACCACAACCTAAAGTTAGATTTACATTCTACCCTACATGTCAAATAACGACTTGAGCAGGGAGCAAAATCGCGTACCTTGCTGTTTTTTATTTCTGTTTTAAATAACGATATTCCGACATCATTTAAATAAGTTCCCTGAAAATGACCTGCGCTTTGGTGAGTGTTAATTATATAAACTGGTTGTGTAATTTAGGCTTGCTAACCTAACTATCTTGATAAATTAGCGTTAGCCGCCCAGCTAGTTACTTGGGTATTGTTAGTTAGCTAACTTTAATCCAGACACATTTGCTGAAGATTTTGATTAATGTCACATAACTGGCAAACTAGCTGTTGGTCAACAGTCGATAATTCATTATCTAGCTAGCGCCTTCAATCAGTAGCTACTCACTTCATTATAAACATTTAGTTTAATGTTTAATTTGACTTTAATTTAATTTAACATTCTACTTAATGTATTCTGGCTAAATCTCCAGCAACACTAGTGTGATATTGGCAAATCTGTGGTCCTTTCAGGAAGACCCTACACTTGAGAGACACTTCAAGGGCCACAGGGACGCTGTAACGAGTGTTGACTTCAACTGTAACATGAAACAAATAGGTTAGCACTTATTTTAAAGGACAGCGTCTCGAATGTAGTTCATTAAACATGAGTGTATTGTGTAATTATTGTGTGTTTAAATCTAGCAACAGGCTCCATGGATTCCTGTATAATGATCTGGACTTTGAAACCACAGATGAGGGCATATAGTAGGTTTGTGGGACACAAGGATGCTGTGATGTCAGTCCAATTCTCTGCCTCTGGTCACCTGTTGGTCTCTGCATCCAGAGACAAAACGGTCCGTCTCTGGGTACCCAGTGTGTAGGTCCACTTTTCTTCACTCCTACACACATTAATATGGTCGTATCTATTAAATGTTATTGTGGATTTTCTTTAGCTGAGATTGCTGAACTATGAAGGTTCACAGCAATGTTTTGGTGATGCACATGCACTACCAGGTCATGACAGCAGAGGGTAGGAAATACATTCTCTTGCTTGAATCATTCCCTTACTCTCTGGGAGGAAATTAGTGTATTGTCAATTGTGTGGTGTTTATTTATTTAAAAAAATGAATAATGTAACTTCTTAATAATTCCTGTACTGTAAGAGGTTCTTGTGTGCATTCACAGTAATCCATATTTTATTATTTTTAAATCATATTCTTGGAATAGAAAAGTTCCTCAAATGGGATATAAGGAAGGATGCTTTTCATTCCTTGATGTTTTGGTTTCCATGTGACTACATTTCGGTGGTATAAAGTATTAGCCCAGGCCTGTAAATAGCCATTATGAAAACTGCTTGAATATTTCTTTTCTGGAATGGAGAAATAGGCTACATCACCTACTTTGAAAGAGTGTGATGTAGGGAGAGGGCTTGTGCATTCTACAGTGCTTGATGCTGCCTGCAGAAAGGAAAAGCTTGAGTGCAATAGATGTCAGTGGAATAGACTGAATAATTTAGCACATTGAATTGGGACAGGGCTTCCACAGACTGTCCCAGGCATATTGCCTTAGTGATGTATAAGGATGCCCAAGGAATGGCTGTTTAACAGTAGTTTGTTTATTGAACAAGTTCATGTAAGTTCACGGTCACAGTTATCAACATGACTTGATATTTGACTATTAACATAATATGGCTATTAATAAAATGCAGTATGGTGTTTTAACCACACTTTTAATCAGAGTGCTTCACACTTGGCCATCAATAGTTTTTTTCCCCCTACACCAGGATTTAATAGACCAGGCACACCAGATGAAGAGTTCAAGTTGTGTTATTCAAGCCTCTGATTTGAACAATGTTTTTAGAGGGAGTGGTGTTCCTTGTGTGGTGTTTGTTTGATGGAAAAAAAGCTGGCTGGTTAGTGGTAAAATATTTTATGATGATGTGGTGATGTTCATAACGGATGTAAATGCACAAGTAGGTGCAAGTTCTGTGTAACAATTGTGAGAGCAGTGAGTCACTTCTGTTGTGAAAGTACACTGTGTTGTGACCCCCCCCCCCCCTTTTATCTTTTTTTGCCTCTTGCACATTTCAAGAGAATTCTATATGGGCAAACCACTTTCTAAAAAAGCCAACTATTATAGGTGGCACTGTGGTAATAGTTTTCACAGTGTGGTTTATTTTCCTACTAAAGCATCTCCAGTTTATTAATATTGTTGTTGTTAATATGTTATTTATTTATTAAAACATATCTCCAGTACAGGGTCAGCAAATGAGCCTACTCACTCGCTGTGTAAAATTGTAATATAAATTATTAAGTTTAAACCTGTGAAACAAAACTTACATTTACAGACTTTATAAGTCTATTGTTATCAAGCAGTTAGGATCATATCTCCCCTGTCCTGGATTTCTGCTGTTTTGCGGTATTTGGAAAATGTGGAGCACAACCAATCAGGCCTGTTCTTCTCAGTTCCACAGTGAAGCTGTAATGAGTTGAGATGCCATCACAAACTTAAGTTGACTTCATTTGAAATCAAGGTCGCAAGCAGGACCTAATCAGACTAAGTAATATTGAAGCCTTGATGACCTACATGAGCAGTTGATTGGACTGTCCAAATACCCACTAACTGCAGGTGAAGTTGATTGGACTGTCCAAATACTCACTAACTACATGAACAGTTGATTCGACTATTCATGATAATTCTTTATTTGGGCTCTTAGAGAATAAGGGCTTGAGTTTTCACTGTCCTTCTGAATGAGGTGTGATCCGTGTGCAGCAGTAGTCTTGGGTCTTGTGTCTTTTTCTGCTTCTTTTCTCCCATTTGTGCGGCGACTTTGATGGCTTGTATCCACTGCGTCTGCTCATTATTTTAAGAGTGACGTGATTTGTCAAGTACGTCGTAAACGTTATGCTGCCTTCCTACTTTAATGCTTAGACTAGGGTTATCTGTGAAGTAGTTTCTCTATATTTAGTTTCATGGTCCTTGAATCAGGTCATATCTACAAAAGCTTTTTAGAATGTTGTCTTTATGCAGTGATAGTCTTGCAGTGCTGACTCACGTCGAATACTGAATGTTCCAGTTGCACCAGCTGAAAGAAGACAAACCCTCCGCCCCCATAAATGTGACTAATGTTCACTCAAGTCTGTGTCCTCAATTGGAGAGGAGCTGAGTGTGGGTGTTAAATTAAGTCTGTTCTCTTGTAGGTTTGCCATTGTTCTGACAGAGATTTTTGTAGACACATATACATGGCTGTAAAGGCCCAATGGCCTTTTTGTTTAAAGGCATGTCCTTTCTGTTGAAGGTTGTTTTATATTCAAATTTAAATGTAGATTTTCTGAACTTCTGGCACTCTTCAGACTATCTGGGATGGAAACTTGTCTATGCTGTCTGTCAGTTCTGGTGGTCATTATACTTGCAAATGCATGGGGTACTAAAAATTGTTTTATGTCAGATTGAATCCTGGTGGCTATTTGTGTAACAGCCACTGACAGACTCTCATTGAGGTTTTTCTCCATCTTAATGTAATGTCATCTTGGTCGTTCAACAAAATGCTGTTGACTAGAATACATATCTCATATCTTCACATTCAGATAACTTGTGGTTACTGGAATAGTAAAACTGATCATAATGCATTTTGGCAGAGAAAATATGGGAATATATGACTTTTTAAAAACTAAAATTATTTTTCTTTTAATTAGACTGAATATAGACTGAAATGGTTGCTATCATTAATGATAGCACAGTTGGCTGCATTAATAAATGAATACATTCTTTTCTATAGTATTTTAGAACTCTTAACAATTGGGAAATGTTGTCCAGATCTGTCACTGCCTTATTTCGCTTCCTTGATGTCTTATTCATGATTCTGTCTTTGTTTCAGGAAAGGTGAATCCACAGCATTTAGAGCCCACACTGGAACGGTTCGGAGTGTCAACTTCTCCAGCGATGGACAGACATTAGTGACTGCTTCTGATGATAAAACCATCAAAGTGTGGACAGTTCATCGGCATAAGTTTCTCTTCTCTCTCAACCAACATGTCAACTGGGTGCGATGTGCAAAGTGCGTGAAAAAGGGGGAAAGGATTGACTGATTAATGCTGGGGAGTAGTACAACTTGCAGGGGTACATTTTACCCATGCCCTGCTAACAGCCAATTTATGTTTTTTCTAACACAACTGAATGATCTGAGGAGTCAGAAATATTTTAATTTGTTTTGTTAGGCAATTCCAACAAGTTCTGACATTCAGAATAATAAACAAACGCACACACCAATAATAACTGTAGTAACTTTATCAGTCTGGATGTAGCTTAGCTGTAAAATTAGGCTTGGCATGTTTCAAATGAAGAGCAGACTAGAAACAGAAAATGTGTGCCTCTGTTGAATGAATGAATGAATGAATGAATGAATGAATGTCTATTGGTAGTATTTGATGGGTATATGATATTAAAGCTTGTATGATCTTGTGGGGCAAATTTGCATCACCAGGAATAATAGAGCATAAGCAAGGAAGCTTTTTGCTGAATAGAAAATGTTTACACTGAGACAGTGTGTGCTGTGTTTTTGTTCTTCTTTTTCTCAGGTTTTCACCAGATGGACAGTTAATTGTCTCTGCAAGTGATGACAAAACAGTGAAGATTTGGGACAAAAATAGCCGAGAGTGCATTCACTCGTTTTCTGAACATGGCGGGTAGGTATACTGCAGTACTATACAGGGAATTGTCTAACTCGTCATACCATTTCAGTATTTGCATACGTTGTTGGTATTTGATTCTGCTTGATTGAAGCTTTCTCAATGAGATTATTTGTAATCTTTTTCAGGTGTGTGAATTACGCTGACTTCCACCCCAGTGGTACTTGCATAGCAGCGGCTGGTCCAGACAACAATGTTAAAGTGTGGGACATCCGCACCACTAAGCTTCTGCAACATTATCAATGTGAGCATTTATCTTCTACATTCTGCTATCAAACAATAGTGGCCTTATTTTCTCTTTAACAGTGCAGAAGGTGTTAGATACTGTAATCAGTGAGGTTTTTGAAATGTTGGCTGGAAATGACAAGTCACTGCAGGCTACATTAGAATTCATTATTTTAGCAGGTTTTGTAAAATAGTAGCAAGGTCTGCACATGCTCATGTTTTTAGAACAACTTGTGTGTCAATGAGTTTATCCACATATTACAAGGTATCACTGTGTCTCTTTTTTTTTTTTTTTTTTTTTTAAATGAAATTCACTATTCATATGCAGTTACTGACCTTCCATCATTTCTCTCTCAATACAGTATTGTACCTTGGAAAGCTGTTTAGTACGGCGATTAATCTACCACATTGCCTTCGTGATTAAATTATATAAATGGCTGAGACTTCTGAGCTTGGGCATTGAACACTAGGCAGTGTTATAGGGTGTCATCAGCTGGCGTGTGGCCCAGTCATGACCGATGAGAAGGTGAGGAACAGAGGGGCCAAGAATTGACTGAAGCAGTTGCACATGAGCCTGACAGTAGCTGTGATGGCGAGGCCTGTAGCTACCCCTGTGTACGATACCGAGTGTTGATTTTCCACTTATTTCTGTTTTTTCATGCTTTCTTTTTTATATGTATTCATGTGAGTGTTGTTACTCTGTCACTTTCATTCAGACTTGGCAACTTTGATTAGAACCTTGGAGCAATTGCTGTATTGGGGTGGTTTGTCAGAGCAAGTGACAACGCTGCCTTAGGACTCTGTTGTGCACCCAATAAGCCCCTGAACTTGGTCCCCTTCTAAATGAACTTTGGTGCACCAAATGCAGGATGTGAGTCACAAGACTCGACTCTGAACTCTGTGTGAGAGGAAGAGTGGTAGTAACTACGAGCAGAGGGCAAATGTGGAGCAGTGAGACAGGAACATGCCTCTCTAATATTTGGTGCAATGATGACCATATCTGTAAGGTTAGGGTTATCTGTAGTATGCTCAGATAAATGCACAAAAATACCCACGTATTCAAAATGCACTTCTGCCGAGGAGCAATTCCTCAAACTGTTGCCTTCTTTTCCCCTCAAGCAAATTTGGCCTAGCGTAGAGCATTGTTCTAGTTCAGCATTATCGTAGTTCATATAGTATTTTAGAACATGGGAATGGGAACTAGTGATCTGGCTCTAAGATTCAAAACTCCAGGATTGTTACTGAAAAGCTGTGTAAACAAGTAACAAAAGCAGCATTTGCTTTCCAGTGTATTTAATGCAATTGGTTTAAAGTTTTGGGGTTTTTTTCAAACTTTTCACCTTTCAACTAAGCTGAACATTTTGTTGTTTACTTTTAAATTTGCCCCAAGGTATTCAAAAAGAAATAAACACAACCTCTATGTTCACTACTATGTGGTACAGGGGAGAAAATATTTAGTAATATACTATTTATTTATAGTAATATATTTTGCTTGCATTTTAACATGCATTTTTTTAGTGCATGTCTGTATGCATGGTGGGTGTGTGCTGGTTCATAATGTTGCATTTTCCCTACAAGTGCACACTGCAGCTGTAAATGCACTCTCCTTCCATCCCTGTGGGAACTACCTCATCACGGCCTCCAGCGACTCCACATTGAAGGTCCTGGACCTGGTGGAGGGCAGGCTTCTCTACACACTGCATGGACACCAGGTACCTCTTTATTGGGTATTTTCTCCCAATTTTCTCCCTATTTTAGTCATAGCCAATTCCCACCTGTCAGGTAATTCTCCCCTATCACACAACAGCTGCCAACCAAGGAGGGCTTCCTTCTTCTTTTCAAGTTGTGGCTCATGCAACGTCAGGGGGCAGTGTAACACTCTGAGGATGGTGCTGTCTGCCTCCTTATGAGACATGAACTCACAGATGCCCGTGATTGGCCAGTGTCGCTGTAACTGACGGGAAAGAGTCTGCCACCCCTCCCTCCCTGAGAGCTCAGCCAGCTTTTCTCTGTCTCCTGGCCAGAATTTTGACTCTTGTACAATGCTGATTTTATATCATCTCCCAATAATTGCTGTATAGTTGTTGTTTCACACATCAGGAACCATGTACTGCACTTAAAACTTTCCTCTTTAAACGTAACCTTTTAAGTGCAGTATTGATTCTGCACAGTTTGTTAAACCCAGTCAAGCTCTGCATTATGCTTTGTTGGAGTGTGACAGTGTGACTCATATCATTGAGTTTCATTGTAGAGAACAGGAGCACATTCTAGAAATGATCATTCATACCCATATGCACTCTGAGGCATGTCACTAGGCAAAGAGAATTTTTTAACTCAAGCTCACTCTTTTTGGGGCCTACTTAACTGAACTCTTTCCAAAGTATATTTTTAAAATTGTCAAGGAAAGCGCCCACCCACATACATTGAGTCATGAGTGTTTGGTGCCCAGAGGGTGTTTGTGTGTGTGTTTGTGTGTGTGTTTGTGTGTGTGTTTGTGTGTGTGTTTGTGTGTGTGTTTGTGTGTGTGTTTGTGTGTGTGTGTGTGTTTGTGTGTGTGTTTGTGTGTGTGTTTGTGTGTGTGTTTGTGTGTGTGTTTGTGTGTGTGTTTGTGTGTGTGTGTGTCGGAGCTGATCATAATGACAGCCCACTCACTTTGCTTACGATGTGGGGACCCTATCTCTTGTCTCCCAGGTTGGCTAAACTAATGTATACATGTATATAATGTAATCTGTATTTCTTACACTGTGGGGACACGTGTCTTGGGTTACTGCTCTACTGCTTTTAATTTTTATTGGTGTAATATTGCTGGTTTGTCAGTGTGTTATTTTGATGAATTTTGTAGTATAATCAAAAATCATGGACAAAGGCAGCCTGTTCCCTTTTTATGTCTTTGGAAAAGCACTCAGCTCATGTAAATGTAAAGAACGAGAGAAATAATGTACCTTCACACTTTTCATTCCCATACTTCCCTTGTTTATGACTTCAACTGCTGAGACACACCTGTGTTTGTAATTTCTAGAGTGTTAATTAATACAAGCTCCAGTCTGTTCAGATAAGAGGTGAAGTTCGTACCTATTGGTGTGATCCAAAGTTTCTGTCAGTTTCTCTGGTAATTTGAAAATATTAAGTGGAGAAAGGAAAGATGATGTAAGCGATTGTCTAGTCTTATACCAACAATTTAATGTTGTGAATTTAGAATGTTTGTAGCTTTGCAGTTTGACACTGCACATTTGGAAAGTTCAGTAATATACTTGGTAAAAAGTATATTTTGCATCATATTTAAAGGTCACTTGCCATCATGTAGGAAAAAAGTACCATGAGAGATTTAAAAAGATTTCTTTAAGTTTTACTTGGGACCACAGATATGTGTATATTTAGAGCTTTTACTGCAAACGTGAGTTGATATTAGCATATTGGCGTTGTAGCTGTCATGACACTCCCAGTCTCAGCTCGAGCCATGCTTCATTGTTATAAACACAGCTTTCGGTAACTTTATTGCTATAGACACATGTTTACAGTAACTTTTAAGGTTAACCTATGAAAGCTTTTTCAGGCAAAGTTTTTATTTGTCTAGTTTTACAGTTGTGCATCTGCACCCTCACTGGTCATAACTGACACCTTGATTCAGGGACCCATTTCAGAAATGACCATGGTTGCCATGGAATATCATTCCTAGTGGCAGCTGTGCAGAGCCCAGACCCTGCTGTTAGCTCTGCGGAGCCCAAAGCCGAGTGTTCAGCAGGAGCTGAAGCCACTGGCATGTGGTGCACTAACCCATTATGGCAGGAGATGCTGCTTGTGGCTCAGTGTCGACGGTCTGCTGGGTTCGTGGACCTGTGAGACAGTCTGGCTGTGAGTTATTAGTCATCAGTGAAATGGAACAGTCTGTCTCTGGCATGTGTTGCTAGGGCCTGTCTGCTTTCTTTTTTCTTCTTAAGCCATATATTCATTGGTGAAGCTGTTGACCACAGCTTTAAAGCTTAGCCTATGTAAGCAAACACAGTCTCAACTCTTGAAACAGTCTTAATAAATGGTCCGTTTTTGTTGTTCTGTTCCATACTTGACCTCATGGCTCTTCTGACCAGATGACAGTACCATCATCCTGATGGCACAGACACCTTTTGTGTATAAAAAAAAAAACCCCTACCTTTTTATTGCTAACTTTTTTTTTTTTTCTCTCCAATAACCCCTTCATTGTTTCTCTTTGTATGACTGTTATCTTGGGACAGTAAGGCCATTGTCCTATCATCATTCTTGGAGTATCCCATCTTGAATCTCAGCAGTAGCAATGTTGTACTGGGCAGTGCTTTTGCTGTGTGTATACCTTTGGGGCAGTGCTTTTGCTGTGTGTGTACATCCTTTAAGGCAGTAATTCCCTCTGAAACAAACCACTTTGCTTTTCATACTTGGCAAGTCTTAAATAAAGATGGAAAAAATCAACACACACACAGATTTTCATGCTTCCAAAGTCCGAAAGTAGCGATCACAAGAATCTTTATAGAACCAATGTATGTTTCTAGATAGAATACATTGTGATGATGGGACGAAAGTAAGATTTCCAAAGCTGGGTGGCAGAAGTAATTGTAAAGTGTTATAGTACAAGGGTAAAATGTATGGTAAGTAGTTTAAGAAAAAGGTTTTGTTAAGACTCACCAGAGAAGAAAACATTTTTGAGTTTGTGGGAGAACCACTGAAATGACAGTGGGTAGAAGTCGGCTCCTTGACAGAACAGACTGCTGTGCACCTGTTCAGACTTGATTCATGGTGTTTTAAGTTTGGAAGGTTGTATCCTTATCGAAAGAGAGTGGATTAAACACAAGTAATCAGTTTCATGTCCAAGACTTTATTCCCATCCCCCAGAAAGAGATGAAATGATGGACTTGTGCGTGACCACATAAACTGAGATGAGCTACATTATCTGCATAATTATTCTGTAATTGCCGTTGGTCGTTGTGTTTATTATATTTAAATTACAAGTTCATTTTTCATTATACAGTTGTTGAATCCCTGCAGCCTTCACATACTAAGTATTAAAGAATATAGCACAAGCATGCGTGACACCACTTATATGCAATTAATGACCCAAGCTAACCGTGAGTGAACCTAGCTAACTATCATTCAGCATGTCAAATGATCTGTGCAAATCATAATGTAGGCTACATATGGAGAAAGTCCACTCCATGCTGTTTTAGATAATTATGATCTTACTGTGGACCATGCTAATTCACCAAGTTTAGGGCCACTTCTTAAGAGGTAAATGTAGACTTTCAAACCAGTTCACACTTTTACCCTATCAAACATGATGCATGAGTGAGTGATTTGCTTTTATGTTCCTTTTAAAATAAAAGGATGGAATTAATGTTTTCGTAGTTGGTATATTGGGTATGTATACAATGAAGCTTCTATTAGCTGTTTTGAAGTGACTAAGAAGTTATTGTTTAGAATCTTATGATCTGTATATTTTATGGATGCTTACGGCTGTTCCCCAGACATGCTGGAGCTGATTTTCAGCAACTACTTAGAAGCTTGGCTGTAGCGGCGCTAAATCTTTTCTTAAAACTGCCTTGTAAACATCACAGCTGAATAAACAATTTAGGGTTTTTCCCCCATTCATGTTCTGCCTCATTTGACATTTATTTACTTGTATTGAAGCTGTGTGCTTTACCTGTAAAAGGCTTCGACAACTTGAAGGTGAGAACAGTACCACAGCACTCAGTGTTCAGTTATTCTGTTCAGGCTTTGTTATGGAGGCAGGCTTTATTCTGGTCTTGTTCTTTGGCCTTTGGTGACTGCTCTGCCCCTAAAAACTGAGGAGCGAGACAGAAAAATATATAGATCAGGGAATGTAAGATTACACTAAAACGGATCGTAAAATGTATTTGTAAAGGAAGAAAAATAAAGTCTGATATAAAATAGAATTTGTCTATTTTTTAAAATGTGGATGAATAAATATGTCCAGATAAATAAATGTATCTAAAGGGAATGTATGAACACGAATATGTTTGTAAAATTGTACATTTGTATATAATTATCCAGCTCAGAGTGAAGGTGTGCAGTATGGCACAGTACAATATGGCACTGTGCAAATAGCAAAATGGGTGTGTAGGAATCTGTATGATTTTATACAATTGTGCAGTTATACAGTTATCCAGCTCAGGGTGAAGGTGTGCAATATGGCACAGTGCAAATAGCAAAATATGGGTGTGTATGATGTTATAGTGAACAATGGTCCAGTCCAGTGGGGGAATCCAGTGAATGAAGAGTAGTCCCATCCTTTGCTCTGGATCAGAGCCCAAATGGCCTGCGGGAAGAAGTTCTTGCTCTGCTCAGTCTCTCGGTGTTACTCTTCAAGGAGCGAAAATGCTTCCCTGACCTCAATAGAGAGGAGGGTGGGGTCCTTCACAATCCTCCTGGCCTTGGTCTGGCAGCGCTTGTGATAGATGGACTGCAGGTCAGGAAGTTCTGTATGAGTGATGCACTCTACTGAATGCACCACCCTCTGGAGTGCTTGTCCTGCTTGGTGCTATTCCCAAACTAGACTGTGATGTTTCTCAGGAGGATGCTCTCAATAGTGCAGGTTTAGACGTTCTGCAGCACCTTGAAGGGCAGTCTGAAGTCTCTTAGGTGTCTGAGGTGGTAAAGACGCTGACGAGCCTTCTTTGCCAGGCAGTTGGTGTGGGCCAGGACAGGTCCTATGAAATATGAACTCCAAGATACTTGAAACTGTCTACTCTCTCCACCATGGTTCCATTGATCCTAACAGGTTAGTAGTGCCACTTCTGCTTCTTGCTGCAGTCCACAATCTAGTTTCTCTTGCTGACGTTTAAGAGGAGATTATTTTCATGGCAAAATGTCATATATTTCATCTCGTGTTGACACAAAAGCTAATATTGCTCTTATTCTCTGAAGTGATTAACATTCTAACACTTTGGGGGGGGGGAGTCCATCAGTTCTGCTCTGAAAATGAGCTAATCTTTTTAAAGCTTTTACCTTTTTTAGCAATGACCAGCCTCACTGACTGATTTTAGACACATTTTCTGCCCCGAGTCTAAATAAGGATAAAACAAGTCATCTGACACCATTCCAGTAATGTGGGGCTGATGTAACGGTGAAGTAGAACAGGTGATTAGTCCATATCTTCTGCAGTCATTCCTGAGTGAGTGTTGAATAAGGAGCTAGACGTGTGAAACGCATGTTTTAGTGTTGGGTCAGGGTGGAGGTGCTAACATTGATTACTGATTGGCTTTGAGAGTAGTATGTACCAACACACCCTGCTATACATTCGCACACTTGCTCATTCACTCGCTATCACACACACACACACACACACACACACACACACACACACACACACACACACACATATCTCTACCTTTTCTCCTGTGGGAGGTGTATCTGAGGACTTGCCACTGAGGTGTCAGTTGCATGAGTCATAGTGAGTCATCTTAGAGTAAGATACACATACACATAGAGAGAGAGGCTCCCAAATCAAAGCATTGTGCCCTTGAATAATACAGTACATGCCGAGTCAGCTCACATGAGTGGATAATTTGGACTCTGTCTAGCAGATAGACTATAGTTATGGAAATCTGATGACTGTAAATGTAAATGATTATTGACCTTATTACATATATATATATATTTTTTTTACAAATGATCTTTTTTTTTTTGGCTTCTTTTTTTAGAGGCAATATTGCCAGCTTACATGATTATTGCTCATTCTGCTTTCTAGATTTGTGGGCTACAACATTTACTATATCTTTCAGATATGTGTTTTTATTATAAGCAATACTGCGCAAACCCGAATAATGGGTCTGTTCTGTTGTTAGAATTGGAACATTCCTATGGAATAGTACTATGTTGATTGCCTGTTGAAGTTGGAGTATAACTGGTGCACTGACCTGCTATTTGTACCAAGTAATGTGTTCATTGTGTGGGTGGGGTTGTGGATCCATGTGTTTTTGCATTGCCAGAGCGGTGTCTGTGAAAGCGTGTCTGGTTTGGCCTCTCTGTGTTTAGCAACATGTAGTGCCTAATTTTAACCCAGTGTATTTGACCAAAGTCAATATGCCGTCATTATGGTGTAATTTTCCTCCTACGGGCTGGCCAGAAGTTCTCTTCCTGCATTGCTAATTGTGTGTATACATAAAAAGAGAAGGATTCTCTGTTTTTCATTGACGGGCACAAGGTAATTAAACTGTAGATCCAGGCAAAATAATTTATTCTTAAATAATTTTTAAAACGGTTCCTTAAGACACAGCATGTGAAGCATATAGTTCACTAGTCTAGTGTTCACCCATAAGTGCATGTTCGTTACCTGCACTTGAATGCTCAAAAGTATGAATTTTCGAAATAAGGACAATATAAAGGCTTCTCAGTAGTCATGTGTGTACTGCAAACTCTCTATTATCACAGACAAAAATGTCTGCTTACATCAGAGCAAATTTGTCCTCTTAAGATAAAAAAAAAAACGTAGACAGGTTTTTATGACTAGTGTTCATTTTAATGTGTTAATGTAATGTAAAGCAGTAGCCACGTTACAGTTTGCAGTCTCTTTATTATAGATAAAGTGTTTAAAATAAAGGTTTCTACAGGAAATTGCTACTGCACCATGCCATGCATTCACTAGCCCACCACAGCTGATGTCAGTGTGCTAATGGTGCTTGTGATCAGAGTGGAATAACTGAAAGGAAGATTTACAGATTTTACTGAAGTAGTGCTGGGTTTAATTTATTGTTCAGAAGATTAAAAAAATACTATGACTTGAAAGTATGAGCATTTAAACTTTACACTGGTGCAAACTTGACAGTCAATCTCAGTCCCTCTAAACAGACAGCACGCTAAATAACTTCAGTGGCTAAAGTTTCTATGATGTCATCTTTCTAGAAAGTAATTGCTGTTTGAAATGTGAGTTGTTGGTAAATTATTATTTTTTTTTAACTTCAGCAGCCTTAACAGTGTGTGCAGTTACAGTGGGGAGAGTGAGCTTTAACAGTGTATGTGGTTGTTGGTGACGAGACGGTACTCTAAAGGTGTCTGCGCATGTTGGTGGCAAGAACATTAACAATGTGTGCAGTTGTTAGGGGTGAGAGCTTTTCACTCTTTGTGCGGTTGTTACAAGTGTGAGAGAGCTCACTGTGTGTGGTTTGTGGTAAGTGAGAACTTTAACAGGGTGAGGTTGTTGGTGGAAATATGGTTTTAACAGAATTTGTGGTTGTTGCTGACGAGATTTTAAGTGTGCGTGTGCGCGCACGTGCGTGTGTGTGTGCAGTAGTTAATGGTAAGAGATTTAACAGTTTGCAGTCGTTCCAGCTTTAATAGTGTGTGCAATTGTTGTTCTCTGTAGATTAAGGTTAGCATCTCTGCAGATGAATCACTTTGCATTTGCATCCATCTTTCCAAACCAACATCTAGGGTGGGGAAAACTGAATTGATGCATTAAACTGTATCAAATATTTCACTGGACTTTATGAACTGATCAGAGAATTTATCTGAATGTCTGATTGGATCTCAGCTTTACCTTAAACACTTCCGGCATGTACATTTTGAATGATGACTCTAATACAGCTCGAAAATGGCATAACCAAAAGAATTGATGTATCGTTTTTCATGCTGCACTAGCTTGTGTGAATGCTGCCGTTTATCGTTTGTGTCTCGTGCTAATAAGCTGCCTGTCTGCATCAAGAGATGTTTGTGTGTCCTGCTCCTTGCCCTTCGGAACTCGGGCCTTCACAGGAAGATAACTGGATAACAGATTTTTAATTACGATTGTACTCATTTTAGGTCAGTCTAGCACAATAGAAGTTGCTTTTTTGCGGCTTGTCTCCTTGTTTGTATTTTTTTTCTCTTGACTTCCTGGACCTCGGAGACCCTGTAGACTGTTCTGTGTCACAAGTCCATATGCTCATCAGCCTTATTCCTTGTGCGCAGGGTCCTGCGAGATGTGTAGCATTTTCAAGGAATGGGGATTATTTTGCCTCTGGTGGCTCAGATGAACAGGTGATTTGTATTTTGTTTGCATTGCTGTTGACCTGTTACACTGTTATGTTACTGTTTACTGTTGGGTGATCGGTACTTTATATGTGAAATGTCACTGTTGTGCACAGGTAATGGTTTGGCAGACCAACTTTGATGGTGCTAATTACGATGAAGTGCTCAGGCTGCAGAAAAAGGAGGCCAGTGTGGAGCAGCCACATGGATGTCACGCCCACCTCCCAGCCCAGGTAAAGCCCCCCCCCCCCGACCCAGGTAAAGTCTCCAGGCTTCATGAGGTACGTTGAATTAATTCAGCCTAAGATAGAAATGTTGGTTACTGAAAAGAATGGACATTTTTGATTTTATGAAAAGGAAGAGGTCCTTGGATAAAAGACTGCAGCATTCAACAAATGGTATTTGCTGAAAAAAAATGTTTGATATAATCAATCAGAATCACTCCAAATTTATTTATATAACGCTTTTTACAACAGCTGTTGGCACAAAGCAGCTTTACAAATGTCCAAGTCCAAGCCACTAGTGTGCAAGCCAAGGGTGACAGTGGTGAGGAATAACTCCCCAGAGGAAGAAACCTTGAAAGGAAACAAGACTCAAAGGGGGACCCATCCTCCTCTGGCTGATATAACAGATGTAACATATATAACAGAGCAGACTAGATTAATTAAACATACATAATTTCTTTAAAATTATCCTGGTAAACTATGTGATGGGTACATCGCAGGTTAAGCCATTGTCCATATGCCATAAGTTTTCACTCTTCTTGTCAACAAAGTTAGTTCATAGCTTGAACGTTATTCCAAAAAAAATCCCCAAAAAACCAGTGGATTAAAGTCAAAAACCTGTAGGTTTTAAATAAGGCAAAGATATGTCCTTATTTTGTGTGTGTGATGAAATGCTAATATAAAGTAGTACTCTATCAGTAAGCCTCTCAGTGCCTGTATGGCATGATATATTATAGGAGAGCTCTGCCTGGGATGACGACCAGGAAGGACAGAGACCATGAACCTGCAGAGATTGATGTGATGTTCCAGGCATTCCTGATCGTTTCCCTCTTGCCAATTTTTTGCAATTCCTTCTTTTATCAATCTCAATTTTCTCTGATCTCTCATTTTCTACTTTGAAAGGACAAAATGATATGAATCCCCACAGAATAAGTAAAGTTGTTGATGCTGTGGCTGATATTTGCCCATTTCTGCTAAGCCCAAGCTGTGCATAATATTTAAGGTCAGATATCAAATGTAGAGAGTTGTCTGACCCTTATTAATGAGAAACCTTTAATGAGCACATACAAATGTGTAGTCAAATGAGTCCTCAGATTTTCAAGTAATCACGCACAGGTTCTTTAAAACAAAAATGCATTTCGGGGACATTGTGACCGTTGTTCTCAAGACATAATAAACTAAATCAACTAACCTTTTTTCAGTTAATGAATGAATTTATTAAAGTTGTTGCAGCCGTACACAATATAATTTTTTAAAAATGATTTATTAACTAATTTCTTCACCTTTTAAAAAAAAACAAAACGTTTTTTAAAGCTCAATTTGCAGGCTGATTTGTTTCACACACAGTGTTAAGTTGATACTTTACTACAAGCTTAAACTGTCAAATTCTTCCATTTGAATTTGTTATAAATTGATCTGAATATATTATTATAAAACTTAATTGTAGATTACAACACCAAATTCATTGTTAGGATTCCCAAATTAAAAATTCATTTAAATGAATTACTAAAATATTTGTATACTCCCAAGCTCAGAGTGCATTGTAAATGGCCAGAGTAGTACACTAGTACACACAATCATTTAAAACTACTGAAATAGACACTTGACACAATATTTAAACATGTATTAACAATAGAATAAGTTAAAGCAGCAAAATGCATTTTTTTTTTTACCAAATAGTATGACTGTGTATGAAATAAGCTTCTAACCAAATTTAAAAAATGACCAAAGATTATGTAGGTTGTTCAAGGAAAGCGCACCAAACTACAACACAGGCCCTACTCCATTAGGGAAGTAACTGTAGTAGCTATAGGAAACCCCTGTTCAGAAGCAGGTATCTGAGTTCAGTGACTTGTGGCATAAAATTGGGGGGGGGGAGTCTGAGGGGAAAGAGACAAAATTCTAAGGAAAGCATCCTGACTAACTGAAAAACAACCTATGCCTTCAGCATGTGGTCTTCCAGTGACAAGCTTCAAGCTGATTCTGCTCACCAAGAGAGAGAAATACCTACTGTTAACAGTACTGCAAATTCCCACACACTTCCAGAGCAGTAGTCTTCTCCAGCACAATTTCAAGGATGTGTATTACTGAGAGGATATGTATCACCTCTTCTGATATCTCCAGGATGGCCATTTGGAACGAATGATTTTTAACAAATGACTGTTTGCATCATCTGTTCCTTTTCTTTTTATTGAAGGAAACCTGTGTTTTTAATATTTTCTTATTCACTTTTGCATGCATTGTGGCAGATCTCACATCTTCTTTCCTATGTAATATAGTTTTGTGTTCCCATCTTCCTCACCCCTTTGTCACTCTCCATCCTCTCCCACCTGTAGAGGTCACACCCAGAACTCCAGCTCAAAGTTCCTCTCCCTGCTCTTCACACAATCATCTCTGTGCCAGCCATTACTGAATGTGTGGTTTGCACTCGCAAAATAACTAATAAATAATACCTTCTGTGAACAAATATTGTACTTGTGTACCACGCAGGTCTTTATTAAGAAGTGTTACAAGCCTAGACAAGTTGTGTGACAGATCTCTGTCCTGTGACGTTTTTTTTCTATTACCTCGGATGTTGACGGCATTTGTTTCAAAACTGCCATTGGAAAATGGTCATTTTACTGTAATGTGGTTCAGGTGCCAGCTTAAGACCAAGTGTAGGATATTCTCCTCTTAGATGAGTTTTTAAAGCATTGGTAGTCCACAATGAACACACACAGTCAACATTATAGGCACTGCAGTAGCCTCTTATTCACTTGATGCTAGTACTTTTAGTCTGTAATGTTTTGAGGATGCACTATTGACACTGGAAAACTTCCTGTAATTACCAGATAATATGTCATTGTAATAGCCTGATCATCTCTCGGTTATGAAGGCTAGAAAAAAATCTAATTACCTTCTCAGGCAGGTCATCCACTATACTCTGTTTCTTAGTTGAATAGCACATGCTATTCTGGGGAAAAAGACCAGTATTAGACAAATATCAACAACATAGCCATTAATGTTTCAGTACATCTTAGAATTCACAACAGATATTTCTTGTTAGTCAGGATAATGCAAGATAATCAAAAATGATAAAGCAAGATAATCAAAATGATGAAGCCAAAATTAGCTAACCTTTATAGTTGAAAGGAGTTTGGCTGTATAGTATTTTGGCTGTGGTAATAGTTATCAATTAAAAATGTTAAATTAAAATGTAATGGTATTTTCAACAAAAATACTAAGGGGTGGTGCCATGTCCTACGATTCAGTGAGAAATATGTAAATTGAGGAACAAGTTCATTCCCCACAGTAACTTAACTAAAATTGTTTCATTATTGTATAATATTTAGGCAAAGGATCAAACTTTCACTGGGTAAAACATCATCTTAACTGGCTAGCAATTACTCAAATTGATTTACACGTTACTGTACAGTCTCAATGAAAACCAAATTCCGTCATTTTGATTTTTACAGGTAGTCAAATGGGTAGTTAATTTGGTACCTAGATAAATGGTCAAGTACATTAGCTACATAGCTATGTTTACATACTTTCAAAGAATATAATGCCATCTCTCAAAGTTGCTTGCTTGATGAGAAGTTATTGCACGTAACAAAGTTAATTTTGCCAGCACTAATTACATTTCCACCGTTCAAATCACAGAGGTTTATCATAATTATCTTTTAAAGTACGAAATCTTTATAGTCTGTATCTGAAACATCATCTGTAACCATTCATTGGTAAAGTGCAGAAGCAGTTTTACAACCTTCAAAACCTAATGATATCTTTACATTTATATTATTGACAGCATGATGTTTCTTTGAGTTGAACATTGAGGTGGTTAGCCTTCATGTGTCTACATTGTGCATAGGCTCTTCTGTCTTTTAGAATCATGTGGTATCCCCAATGTCTGAGAAGAGCCAAGCTTGTTGATTAGAGTGTTCTGTAGTGAAAGACCTGGGCAGTGGGCAGTGGTAGCTCAGTGGTTAAGTGGTTGACTTGTTTATTAGAAGGTTGCTGGTTCAAGCCCCACCACTACCAAGGTGCCACAGTTGGGCCCCTGAGCAAGGCCCACAATTGCTAAAGTTGTGCTCAGTCATAATTGTAAGTCACTTTGGATAAAAGTGTCAACTAAATGCCGCAAATGTAATGAGTGAGGTGGCAGGCCATGTTGCCTCCTCTAAGGTTTTCCAAGCTTCTTCTGACCTAAAAGGTGTTACACAACCCAATAATATGCTCCAAATATTTTCACCATTTCAGATTGTATCTTATAATGTTCACTCTTCTCCACTGAGATGGCTAAACATGGTTGTGTTGCAAGGCAAAGACTACAACAGCAAGTCTGAAACCTTAGAAGTCAGCTTTCACACTGAGACACACAGAGAAGTCAAAGCTCCTGCAGACTGTGGTTCTACCCAAAGATTTATTGCTTTGCACTGACTGGTTGTGCAGTTAGAGCCGATAAATATTCACCTTAAGGGTGCAATGAATACCTTTGTGACTGAATTGCTTTGGAGTGCTTGCCAGACATATCTGATTTATGTAGGAAATGATGTGTAAAATTCACAGCACTTTTTTTTTTTTTTTCCCCCTCATGCACACCTTTTACGAAAGGGTCTGATCTGGCAAGACATGGACCCTGTGATTTAAATGTCCTTATCTTGGTATCCAATTTGTTTTTATATTTGGTACAAATGTGTCGGAGTACTCTGGAAGTGTCCACATTTAATAAACTCTTGGTACAAGATGGGCTACCATCTGCAGGAGACAGCTATCATTTACCATCTGTTGCCCTACTTGTAATGAATGACTGTTCTCTCTCTCTCTCTCTCTGTGTGTGTGTGTGTGTGTGTGTGTGTGTGTGTGTGTGTGTGTGTGTGTGTGAGCGAGTGTGTGCGTGTGTGAGAAAAAACACTGAGCTAATGGAGGGACCATGCTATGGGATAAATGGAGTGGTAGCTTCTGGGCATCCTGCTGAAATTTCTTTTACACTGCAAAATGGGAGGTTTGAGATACGATGCTCTGAAGCTAAATATAGTTATAAAGAAGTTCTCACAAATGTCGATCAGCACTATTTTCACTTTGGATGCTGCGTTGGGGCATATGATATTTCAGCCTTAGTATAGAAGCGATAGAGGAACACACCATTAGTGGTGGTTAAATATTAAAAGCCATTGTCAGATATTCGTGTGGTGGAAAGGACCACTCAAAGCAGCAGGATGGGGAGGGAAGCAGCAGCACAGGTGTTGGGTTTCATCTTTTTCTACAGTAGCAGTGTGACTTACATCGACAAAGACAAGGTTCCCTCCAGCTGGGCGTCTGTGCCATAATGCCCCACTCCACCTGATTCTATAGTTACATAGATCACTGGCATGCAGCTTTGAAGTGATGGCTGGTTACTAGAGTTGACAAAGTGAAACACCCCACTCTTCCATCTCTGTTCTTGGAAATAGAGGGCATGACTGCAGATATATTTTGTTTTTCCTTCTCTAAGACCAAACTGTGGTACACTTGAGCACCCCGTGCTTAAAGGACGCAGTAAGCATTTGGCACTGATTTGTATTTTCAAGTAATATGAGTTACATGGTGTTTAATATATACCTTGCATTTTACTTATTACTGTGTTTTTGAGAGACAAAGTTATATTCAGAATATTTGCCCTAGCTATGCTTATATCTTCATTCATCCAGGCTTTTTAAAAGCATCAATCTGTTTTAAGTTTTCAGAGAGCTTTCTGGAGATCAAATTCTAAGAAGAAGCTGTAACTTCATGAACTTGTGTGTTCTGTAAATGTCAGCCAAACCCCTTCAATACACAGAAAGGCTTTTACCATAGTTCATTAATGGGCTCATTATATTTGCCAGGTATAATTAGAGGAACCTAAGGACAAAATAGGAGTTCTGTCCCTTTGCTCTGAATCTTTAGTAGTAATGTCCATGTCTACCTGTTTTTCACTTTTTTATCAACACCATAGGTTATTCATCAGACAATGTATGGTAGTAGAAATTATTGCATTTTAGTATTTTATGTGCATTATTCTAGAATAATGTACTTTAATCTAAATTATGTGTTTGTACATTTTTCTCTGTAATATTTGTGAATGTAGGCACACGTCCTCAGCCAGAGGTGTATACCCCCCACCCCCCTTTGAGCCTTGGTTCCTCTCAAGGTTTCTTCCTCATGCTCTGTGGAGTTTTTCCTCACCACTGTCGCCCTTGGCTTGCTCACTAGTGCTTGGACTCGGGACATTTGTAAAGCTGCTTTGTGACATCTGTTGTAAAAAGTGCTGTATAAATAAATTTGACATTTGGTATGGACTCTTGCTGCTAACAAAAGGTGTTCTGATGTTTCATCAGGGTTTTTTTTGTTTGTTTGTTTTTTTGACTCTTTTGACTGTTAGCTATGCTCTTAGGATACTGGCATTTTACAGGATATTATTTGTTTAATATCAATCTTGATCTGGGAAGGTTAGGCTTCCCTTGAGTGTTAAGTGCTCTCTCTCTCTATCCAAATGCTGTGACTTGCAGTGGGCTTGCATGAGATTATCAAATGTCTCGCACGTAGGTTTGCAAGTATGTGTGAGAGTTTTTAAAAGCTGTGTGAAATGTTCAGTCAGTGGTGACAGTATTAGATTTGGCTTTGGTACAACATTTGTCTTTACGTAATCTGCTTTCCCCCCCTCCCCTCAAACTGAGGTTGATGGAACACGCACATTTAGTTTAGCTGTCTGCTGTCATCATAGACAACTGCATACTCTTAAGTTGGGCTTCATGTTGAACTACACATAAAAAAGGACTATTAAGTAAAATGTCAAGCCTACACACTGCTAAAGTATATATTGTGTTTAGCAGATAAAGCAAAACTCTCTTAATTAAAAACACTTTTAATAAACATTTCTGGTAATGCGCACTTAAAATGGCCTTCACAAGAAATGCAGAACTGGCATAAACAAACAGAACCCAGCCATCAACACCACCCTGCCCTGTTCTTTTGCCTTATTAGACTGCACCAAACCTCGAAAGAGGAACCCTGAAGGGCTTTTATTATAGTTCGCTGTCAAGTTTTGTTGATTGCTTGTACTAAAATGTCACACACTATTAATTTGAGAGCAGCAAATATTGCCTCACATGCTTTTGGCTCACACATGATTTTAGCTCCTGTTAAAATGTTGCATTATCCTTTTACAATTTTAAGGGGTGCATAGCTACAGTTAACTGATGTTTGTTATCCTGTATAGCAGGTACAGTAAGATGCTAGTAACACCAAGGTTGTGGATTTAATTCTCAGGCAGCACAGTCATGCGATTTATATACAGATGAGAGCGTATGCTATTGCATGAAAATAAAAAATGATCCAACAATGACACAAAGTAATAGGGGGTTAAATTTTACCATATTTTACCGCAAAATCATTTTACAAGTCTTGATGCAAGTGGTTATTCTGGTGATCTTATGAAGAGCCTGTTTTTTGGCTGATTTCTTTTTGTGGGGGTAGAGTGGACACTGGTGTGCCCGAAGCCCAAGAGCATCGCCAAGATTATCTGTACTACACTTAGAACATAGCCCTAATCATATAATTAATATGCCATAGGACAGCAAGTAAAGTACTTGATTTACTGGATTAGGTGTTTTTTAGGAGCTGGAATACATGGTGGGAAAATTGGGTTGAGTGTTAAAAGAGCAATTGTTTGTGTTTAGAGTAATGTAAAATAGTTAGAAAGTGTTTGTCAATTGCTTGGCTTTAATGTTACTGATAAATATTGATTTACCTTAGTCTAAATATGTTTGATCCCAGGGTTACTATTTTGAATGGTAAATGGAGTTTTGGATAAACCCAGATGGGTTGTGTTCTTAAACAGAAGTAGCTTCTTCAAGACCAGCTTGTACACAGCTGTAAAGCAGACTGATGGGAGTTTCTCTATGGGGCTGCTTTGCTACTTCAAGGCCTGGACCACATAGTCACTAAGGAATCAATTAAGTTTCAGTTTTTCAGTTCGGAGTCTACAGTATTTTGTATTGTTTGTCTAATATGAAATTCAAAAGAGCTTGAATCATGCAATAACACCTAGCAACACGGCTCAAGCACTAGAAATTCCTTTAAAGAGAACAGTCAATTCAGAGCCCCAAGACCAGTCTACTGAAGGGTTGTGGTGTCATGTGAAGTTAAGTTTTTTTTATACCAAGTATGTTGGCTTGGTGGTTAGCACGTTTACTTCTCTGCACTAGGGTCTTGGGTTTGAGTCCCTATCTGGGTGGAGTTTCCATGTTCTCTCTCTGTTAGTTTCCTCCAGGGTCTCTGGTTTCCTTCCACAGTCCAAAAACATGGAGGTTAGTTGATTTCTATACTCTAAATTGTCCTGTATGAATGTGACCTGTGTAAGTATACAGTGTGTATGTGTAAATGTTTAGTGTTTAATTGGTCTTAACCTCCTTCCCTTCCACTACACCTAGCACAGTCCCCCAGGGGGCTGTGGTTTCCGATAGAGAGTACACTGTGCACAAATTAGCTGCCAATTTGAGTGCAAAAGCTGATTTCTGTCTGTAAATTGACATTGAGTTTGAGAGAGGCTGTAAATAATTGTAATCTTAATGATTACCTTTTTTTGAATCTGTGCTCTTTATTATTAAACCATTTATTCAGTAAGGATACTGTAATGTAAATTACATTTATTATAAAATTTGCTATTGTTAATATTGTGAGAGTGTTTGGGAAACAAAATCAAAATATCTGTGCAGTCATCCCCTCTTATTTCTGAGAACAGAGTTGGAAGAGTGGGGTGTTTTTGCTTTGTCAAACTCTAGTAACCAGCCATCACTTCAAAGCTGCATGCCAGTGATCTATGTAACTATAGAATCAGGTGGAGTGGGGCATTATGGCACAGACGCCCAGCTGGAGGGAAAGATCCCATCACATTTAAGAGCTGTGCAGAAATCCGTACAATTTCAAAAGATTCCCAAACTTTTTCTCACGACTATACCATCACCTGAAATACTTGGTGGCAAGAAACATCCATTGTTCATTTCCAAAGCTTCATTCTTCTTTCAGCACAAAGACGTAGGCAGTGCCTTAATTCCCATGCTCCCATCAGCCACTCTGGAAGTACTGTAAAAAGATACTCCAGAGAGAGAGCGCTTACTTGACGTCTATCCCGTAGGAACGCACAGGACCACAGATAATTATTGAACAAAATCCCATTCCATCTTAAATACCTTTTAAACCCCCTTATTCTTGCATCCAACCTTTGTCACTTTGAATGCATTTAACTTCTGTTCTATGTTAACTCCTGTAATACCCAGGTTTCTCAACACTGACTATCATTTTTCATTATTGGGCTACAAATTCTACAGTGTTGCTTAACTGCACAATTTCATTTTTAGCATATCTCGGCATGTGTGATTGTGCTATCATATCCTGTATTGTAAGCAAGAAACGTCAGATTGCACATATTTGATTGTTTGCCTCAAATAATTGCAGTGACTGTCAGCTAAGGACTGAGAGGGCAAAAGTGACCCTTACCTTCCCTGACTCAGGAATCAGGCTGATTGTGCCACTATTACACTCCTGCTACAATTAGCTCTGTCCATACTGACAGACACAGGCCCGACAGCCCTGCCCGCACAGGCAGAGGGCAGGCACGTCAGCCCTGTCCACACAGGGTGGGAGCTGCTGCAGCCTCAACATCCTTATTTAAAAATAGCACAGTAGATTGGTGTGTTTTTAATGGCATGATTTGAATTAAAATATGTATTTTCAAGTAGCTAACCATATTTGTGTCAGGTAAAGTATTTCAAAAATTTTGAGATGGTGAATACACCCTTCATTTCATTGTGCAATTATTATTTATAATTGCCAGATGGGTATTACATTTAGTTAAACCATGTCTATAGATTCTGATTGTCTGTGAGGATGCCTATTAAAGACCTCCAAGACAATGATCTCTTATTGTTATGTGGGGGTGGGAGATGTCAAACTTGGATAAAAAAATGGAAATACGTTTGCTGTTTCCATATACATCTGGCAGACTATATATCTGTGATGAGTAAGATGGACTCTGTTTGTGGTAAGTAGCTTTAGTGTAAGCATGGTAATGCTTGCCAAAATATACCTGTATCAACAAATGACCTGGGGGAGGAAACCCCACCTTACTTCATGATGTTCTTTTCTTCACCATCACCCAGTGAAGAGCGACAGAGGGCCCTTGTTGTTGACAGTCATACGCTTCACCACAGCACACTTTCCCTCCAAAATGCAGGGGAGGGGGGGTACAATGTTAATTTTTCTGCATGGTACTTGCGTGCCTTTGCAAACATCAGGCTGATTTTTTTGAGCAGTTTGATCCTTTAACATCAGAGTGAGGATTTATGTTTTCAGATAGGATGTTTAACATCAACATAGTTAAGATGGTAGGAATTGAGCAACACTTATTTGAGTAGGCATGTTTGCAAACCATCACCTTCGCTGACTGGTAATACTTGTGTGAAATAGTGGATGGATTAATCTTGAGCTGCTCTGAATCCACAAAGATGTCAGGATCTGTTAGTTTCACAATGGCCATGAGTGGAATTTCAGTGCCATCTGACTCCATATCCCATAATAATTCCATAGTAACAAAGCAGGATGCTGCATATGCCCAGCAGAAGAGTGGTTTAATTTCTCAAACCAAAAGTATACATGCGATTTTTCATTATTTGTAAATATAGTAGATTTTATTGTCTAAACAGCAGCAGATCAAGTTTGGACAATTTCCAAACAGTGTAACAGTACTTAACTGTATGGGAGTCCTGCCCTGGCGTTTACAGCATGGTTGAGCCCTCCCCACCTGCATGCGTAACATAAACCCTTTCCTGTGCTTTGGGGTGTGCGCAAGTGTCAGTGGGGAGCTTGATGAATGGCTGCCTGTGCAGGAAGTGCGTATTGATGGCTCCGTCAGACCAGTGCGATTCAGAGTTTCACTGGGGCCCCAGGAAATTTTCCACTGTTGGTTTTTCCAGTCCAGGTGATTCATCAGGAGGGTGTTAGTGTGTGTGTGTGTGTGTGTGTGTGTGTGTGTGTGTGTGTGTGTGTGTGTGTGTGTGTGTGTGTGTGTGTGTGTGTGTGTGTGTGTGTGTGTGTGTGTGTGTGTGTGTGTGTGTGTTTGAGCAGCTGTTTCACTGCTGAGCAGCAAATAGGTCCTCCACTCAGCAAGATTTAATCCCGCCTTCCTGAGGCTCACTGGCTCAGCACCCACTCCTTTCTGCTTCCATATGGTTTTGGATTTTTAAGTCTTTAATTCTCCTTCCATTCAGTACAGTTCCACTGTGCACCAGCCAGTACTGTTGGAGCCTTTAAATTACACTAGCTATGATGGTAGTCCATCACAATCTGCAGCCTCTTTCCAAAGAGAAACCATTTTGCACTACCAGTTATGTTTTAGTAAATATTTGTGACTTTAATTCCAGCAACTTGGTTTAGATCACAGAGTAAAGAGGAGTAGTATTTCAGTAAATATTAATTAAGCTAATATTGATTTGATTATTTTACACAAGGAAATGTTTATCCATCCTAACAATCTATGATGACAGGTAAGAGAGAGTACCCAATACATATGGCAATTTGGTTTTATAAATTTACTTTTCTGAGATGTTAATGATTAATCAAAAATAGTGTTGACATAGCAATGTGATACCTGTGCCAAAAGCACTCCATTGCCCAGACTATAAGGAATCCATTTTAAAGCTGTGCTTTTAAGCCTAAATCTACACGCTGTACCGTTTGGATTAAATATAGACCCCGAAAGTGCTGGACCCAGCTACACAACATATTTATATAAGGGTATACATCTCTGTAAGCAAATATTTGATCTGCCAAAGCAGTGCCATTGACCAGGTACTGCAAAACTGCACCTTGTAGTGTTCTCATCTCATACCATTGGTGAGACACCAATAGAAATTCAAGAAAGATTTATTCAGAAATGATAAATGACTAAATATTTGCAACCTTTCCGATGCATTCAAGATCATCCAGTATGATTATTAAGACAGTCCCACTTTGGCTGTTGTAATAAATGCCTTTTTTTAAACACCAGGGTCTAATCATCAAAGCCCAGCTGGTTTTAGGGTGGTAATTTAAAGTTTTCCACTGGTTACGGAGCCATCATTGTATTGTTGACAAGCCTCAGTAGCTTTCTACATTGATGGGAAAGAGGCACTAATGTTGATTAGGGCAAGCTGCTACAAATTTCATTGTGTAGTAACTTGCGGGTAGATTTAAGATTGATTGATTGATTTTTAAAAAATCACTCGAGGGTATAAATACTGAAATTCATGCAATTATTAGTGTAACGGATTTCAGTTTCAGCATTTGACCATTTCTTCTCCACAGCGTTTTCCTGTGTTCTTACATCATGCTGTTCCATCCTTTTGGTTCAATTCAAAGCTGTTGAAATGCCTAGAAGGTGCATTTTTCCACAGTACATTAATTTATTTTACATATGATTTTCATTTTAAACAGCTACATACACACCACTGTACTTACCACTGTTAACTGCACTGCAGTTAACAATAGTGCCTATTAACCAATTTAAATGGCTGAAGTTAGCATGTACTGTGCCATTACATCTTTGTTATCCCTGGGATTTGTACTGTGACTTTGGCTTTCAGACCATCTCCGTGCTCTTACAATAGGTTCAGATGTATGGTCTACATTGGTGCTGAAGTAAGCTCTCCTGCTGATCCCATGTTGGTAAATAGGGTGGAAAGATCTTTCACGCTGCTGTCATTCTGTGATGCTCTGTGACATTTCCAGGATTTGAAGGTCCCATTCACTTTATGTATTGTGAATCTCACTTGTACCATCATGTTGCACTGTACACAGGCCACACCCACGTATCCACAGAAAATCTGAATGATGTCATATGTTACTACGGTAATTGCAGCTGGACTTCAATTTTAACTCACTAAGATGTTTTAATGTTTTCAGTTTTTCTAATTCAGTGTACTCTAAGTACTTATGAAATCTCATAAATAAATTATTTTACCTTAGGTCAGTTTTTTCCTCTCATTTACCGCTAAATGTATACATTTTTATTGAGAGAAACATGTAAAGGAGTTCTGTGTTGACAATACAAAGACTGGGCTTGTTTTCGATTTAAGCCAGTTTTGCTCCAGCATCACAGCATGTGTAGCACTGCTACCCCTGTTTGCCTAGAAATCACCAGGATCGTGCAAGCAAATATTTACCTACCTTGGACCAGGAAAAGGTGCTCAGACAGCACATGCTGGCCAGATGTTTTCAGAAGACACTTTATGGCAGGACATCTGCCCTTCTGGCCTGGCACACACTCTCTATGAACTGTTTATTTTTCCCCATTGTGTCTCTGGAATCAAGATGTTGGGAATATCCTTCTGTAGTGTGTCATGAGCATCTGACATTCTTCTTCATATAATCCTATATTTGGCCATATTTATTATACTGCACTCATTTCAGAAAATCAGTTTTTCTTCATAGGGTTGGACTTATAACAATAAGTCCAACCCTATGAAGCAGTAACAATAGTACTAGACGAGCAGATTTTTAGGATGGTGTTTCTTCAAAGTTGGATAGTTCTTGATTTTGACAGCATTGGGTAATAACTGGCCCATTGCGTAATAACCCTGATCTAATTCTTGAGTTACTGGTTATTCAGAATGACATTTTATGCATTGGTTATTTGACTAATAGGGACTTCAAACTGGATAAGCCTCAGCTTCTGGATTTCTACTGGATAAGCCTCAGCTAAACTAATTTCAGTAAATTATGTTAGCCTAATGTCTGCTACCACCCAACAAATTTAAAAGCACAACCACATAATGGGTTGGAGCAGTAGTTTGTACTAGTGTTTTGTACAAAATAGTTAAATGAATGAATGAATTTTTTTTCCCCCCAATTCTTAAACTTTTTTGCTGTCAGTAGGCCGTTACCATGGTTACTTGGTCAACAGATACTGGGACAGCCCTGTTCTAATGAAGAAGCTTTTCTGAAAGTTGGGGGATTTGGCTGTGAATGTAAGGGCCAAGGGGTTACAGCCCATCTGTTACATTCAGCCCTTGTGAATGGTGCTTAACCCCAGTCTGCTCAGAGGAGAATATTCACACCATCTGAGCACTGAAATGTTCATAGACCAGAGCTAATTATGAAGGGAGGAAGGGTTGCTATGTCTTCTGAAAGAGCAACACTGAGTTGTGGTGCCATTGTGGATAGGAATGCTAGAAAGGAATATGTCCTACCTGTCTCATTAGATGGAAGCTCTGATCAGGGTTCTCCTCTGCTTTTGAAGGTTTACTTCCAGTTGTGACCAGGGTGCTGTGGTATCAGATGCAGTGTCCATAGGTGTGTCCATAGGTGAGCTTCCACTTGGCAGAAAACTTTTTCTAGAACGTTACTGGCCCAGAATGAGGTACTCTTGCCTGCAGGCTTGTTGTGGTTGATGGGGCCCAGGAGGTCACCATAGCTCCAGTGCCTGATGAGTAGAAAGAAGGTGGTTTTAATTGAGCTTGTTTATCCCATGACAGGATGATATTGAATCTGAGTTTTTGCTGAGAATGATATTAGGTTCGTGTTATTGCAGCCTGTCACCACTGTTTGGTTTATCACCTATAATTATTAAAGAAGTAACACAGCAATAGAACTAGGTAACCCCAAATTGTAGCATTGAACTTTGAAAGTCCTCTCAGGCTTTTGTAATCACATCTGATGTATGTCTGTATCACAAATTTGTACTGTACTATGACAGAATTGGTATGTTTGTCACAGTGCTATGTATGCAGGATGACCCAAAACGTTTTTCATGCATTTGTTTGTGGAACAGTGGTTCAGTTCCCTATGTTTTGGGATTGCTGACCAACAATGAATTTTTTTTTTTTGTCAGCTGCTGTAGCTATGCTATTGTAGTCACACTGTGGTAACCATAACCTACATGTTGTGTTCGTGGATTGTAAACTTAATTATTACTACTACAGAAAAATCATCTTGTTGTTTATGAAAATTGACAGTATACTCAAATGTGAAATACTACTTGTATTAAATAAAACCAACATTAATGCAAACTGTTACAACTTTACTGAATTGAACACATTTTTAATTACACTTTTTATATTTCACCATATCTGCAGGTTTCAGAGTCCGCAGAGCCCCTCCACTACAAGAGTTCAAGCAAAGATTGCGGCAGGAGTGGAGGTCGGCCATCCCACCCCTCCCAGACACCTAGAGCACAGTCCCAGCCTCCATACACAGCACCAGAGAGTGGAGTCCCTGCTGCGCTAACCAACACCCTGGAACACATTGTGGGTCAGCTTGACATCCTTACACAGGTAACTGCATGATATGTGCCTCACATAGGTGGTATACTGTCTCATGGTATAAAAAACAAAATGTTGTCCAGGTTAGTATTTTACATCGTAGTATTGAGGTAATCATAATTAAAGAAAAGTATTCATTTAAAGCAGCGGTTCTGAATAGCCAGTCCAGTAGAGTTTGGTGATTTTCCTGCTTAGTTATACATAGTTCGGCTCATTGTACAGTTGCTCCACCTAATAGGCACATTGGAGCAGAGAAATCAAGTAGTGATGGATTTTGGTTCCAGGAGTAAAGCTGGGAGCCAGTGGTCAGAAACGGCTGCATTCAGTGGCTGTGTTCTGTTGCAGTAAAGAGTCCCCACAGTTACACGCGGCCCTCCTTGTCACTGCATGTAGGGTCTGGACACTCCATCTAGCTCACTGGCACTCTAAGTGAAGCCCACAAGATGCACATGCCCAAATCTCTCGGCACAAATGCACTGCCTCAATTTTTCATCAGTTAATCCTGAAAAGGAGCAGATTATTCCCATTTATAAAGGGCGCTTGCCGGCTCTGTCCTACAGCTCACAGAGGCCAGAGTAACATGCATGCTGCAACACTTATGTGATTGCACTTCCAGTGACCCCAAGGTAATTTCAAGGTCAAAGGCCTCTTGTGCTCTAAAGGTCATGCCTTCTGCACATGGCCTCTTTTGAAGTTTCTTCTGGGCACTCCTCAACCCCATGCACATGTTGAACATGTTAACAGTGTGCAGGAGCTGTCGTTAGTTAGAAGGCTGTGTGACTTTCCTGTTGGGTCACAGAGGTGCACCCCCAGCGCTGGCAGTTCTTTCTTGGCTATTTTTAGCTGTCTAGCAGCCTTCTTGCTATTATTATAGCATATTTTATTGAAAACAAATTAGGAGAAAGTTCATTTCAAAATGTAATATATTACATGTTGTTAAGTTTATTGTTAATTTTAAATAGTCAGTATGACTTTGTGCCATATAATACATTGTCTTACTTTTGCAATACTTTCATAAAGCAACTATCACTAAAGTGCTACAGAACTAGACATGCTAAATTGGAAAATCCACTTGGAAAAGGTGTGGAATTTGTCATATTTCTCAACAAAAGCTACAGGAAATATTACTTGTTTAAAGCTGCACAAATTAGGAAATCCAGGCACCTGGAGCTCAAGATCCCCTTATTGGCACAGGTCGTATTTTTGAAAGATCAAATCAAAGTCTAAATAGTGAATTAAATCAATTTTACTTAATGGTACTAGCTATGGAATATTACTGGGAAGTTTCACAGTGGTCTATGCACTGGTTGTGGAGGGAAGGTCGAGCTATGGGAGGGCCCTAGAGAAAAGCAAAAATGCTAATTCTCCCTGAAGTAAAACATGCTTTATTGTCATGCATGAAATACATGACCAGATATTTTTAGCAGAAGTGTTTGCTGTATAAATTCCACCCTTTTCTCCCTCAGTCTTGGCCCTAATGCTCACTCCAAGCTCTTCCACATCTGCCAACTCCTCCCCGTTTCCAGTGAGCCGTCGTTATCCTTCTTTGGTACCATTCTTGGGCCAGCCTCATGTCCTAGCGTGGTGAGGCTTTCAGTCAGGGCTTTTTTCCCTAGTGACCTTTGTAAAAGTTTTAGTCTTTACTACTAGGGTTGCTGAGGGTGGTGCTGAATTATTCATGAATTTAATTTCCAAGAGGCACAGAAACCTTCTACGAGGGGACACTTAACTGAAAACTGTGGGTTCTGAGGCCATTGCACATGGCTTAATTTGCTGTGTACCACTGCTGACAATGAATGTGATTCAGAATAATAACACAGTACAACACAGTCCCAGTTTGACTGGGAGCCAGTGCGTGTTATTCAACAAATCTGGAAAGATCTGACAAAACAGTAAGGAAAGTGAAGAATACATTGTATTATCCTGAGGAAAGTAATTCTTTGATCAAAGGTCAAGACTGAAATCAAGAAATCAAGACTGATTTATATCGGTATATCTCTTTCTAGATTGCACCATTACCATAACGAACTTAAATACAGATTACTGTTAATGATTCTGATTAAATTTGATATTAAAAGTCCAGTACTTAGTGTAATAGTTTTGAGTACTGATGTTGTTATGACTGTGTGCATGTTTCCATTGTGGTTGGCAGACATAGTGCCATTCCAACCTGAAGTCATAGAAGGCAACCAGAGAAGTGGAGACAGGCAGGCTAGCAGTCTAGGTTTGTTTGCAGTAAAACAGAATACATTAAAGGAGAGGCATATCCTCAACCTTGTGACACTGAAACATGTGCGTTAACATGTCATCAAAGAGATTGGAGCGTATGGAGCAGCATAATGAGTGTAGTGTAGGGCGTGGCATATGGCGCAGCATACCAGTTACAGGATGTGCTAAGAGAAGAGAACAAACAAAAATTGATTCAGTCGCACATTGAGGTTGTTATGAGTGTTTCTGCAGTTTATATCTAAGACGTAGGATTTTAACACTGAAAGATGAAAGTTGTATTTTAAGCAAGAATTAGGCATAGACACAAGGGTATGAGCGAGAATTGCCAGTCGTTTGTCTGATTTCAGTGCAGGTCTGCTAGAGACCCTAAGACAAAACTTAATGCAGTTTTAGCAGGTACAGGAAAATTTGTTCTTCTAACTGAGAGCTTAACTGTAGTTCAGGTTAGATTCTGGGGATCTAAATTTGAATTTTCATCTTGAAGATCTTTCAGCAAGAATAGTATCTGCCCAAGCACAGTGTGTACTGCTGTACATGGTCATACTTAATGAAAATTTGGCACAGACTCTTTTTGATGACACAGATAACTCAAATCAAGTTATGGTTGAAATAACCCTGAATCTACACCTTGGCATTACCTCAGCATACGCTGGTCTCACTGTGCCAGCCACAGTGGGATTACCCTGTGCGACTGTAACCTGTGCCACTGTAAATACCCTGTGCCACTGTAGCCTGTGAGACTAGTCAGACCCACGATTAACTAGTAGTGTTTATGGCTATTAACTCACTGTGCAGGAAGTGAGCGTAAGCACTGACTGGGAGTCCGGTTAGTCCAGCTCTTCTGGTTGTCGGCGGTGTCTTGCAGATAGCCAATGTAAATGTAATGTAAATCATCTGAACTCAGAAGTTCAACTTTAAGGAAACACATAATTAAAACATTAACAGCTTTGGTACTGTTACCTCAAGAATGATGTTGACGTTTAATTTATTGCGCAGTAGGAATGAAAGGCTGGGGATTGGTAAAAGTGAAGCCTCCTATCATTGCCAATGTCTCATTGTCTCGATCATTTCACTAACATAAAGGGGATTATTCATCTCCCAAAGTTTACCCCGACACTGCTTTTAACTTCATTAAAAAAAAATTAACATATGGAACAGGTGACGATTAGCAAATTCTTAATTCCTTAGACAGGTTGACTGAGCATGTGAACTAGACAGGACATTTCTTGCAGACTTGTGTTGGTATAAATATACTGCTTAGTTTTTGCTTAGTTACAGCACCCAGGTAAACTTGATTTGTCTAAAAGAACTACTTATTCAAATATGTGAGTTGTATTTTAAGGCCAAATTATTATGGAACCAATGAACTAATCTAAAATGCACTTATAGTTTACACCGCAGTTGTCATCTAAAGAACATTACATAAATTATTATTAGTCCACCAAACCTTCCTTTTATTTAATTTGCAGTTTAAACACAGATTTTATTTTTTTCAATAAGTAGATCATTAAGGGCAAAGTATAAAATTGAAACATGACTAAGCCAGTGGTAAACAATTTTTTGTGTGTTCTTATTTATTCTGAAGTCTTTGGTAGATAAATCCTCTGTGACCTTTACAAATTAGAACCATAACGCACTCTGTGAACTCTGCACT
>NC_137518.1:372500-407500 GCF_041902795.1 Electrophorus electricus
ATATAACTTAAGCCTAGGCCACAATGAGGTTGTTTCTATTTTTTTTTTAATACACACACACACACACACATATATATATAAAATTTCAAAAGGGTGTGGGTGGGTCTAAAATGTCACTCAGAATAAGAGCTTGACTGACAGAGCGAGCTACTTTGGAGTTTGTTGTCATGTTGGCTGCCAGATGCATGACCTCCCTGTAGCCCCAGTGAGAGCTCTGCTATGCTGGGTTGGAGCCCCAAGGGAGGTTCAGCATGCCTGCGAGGCACAGAATGTGCACTGTGCCTGGACCGGCGACTATGCGCAACACTTTATGGAAAATTGGAAGGGTGCTGAATCAAGTTGGGCTCAGTCTGTTCACTCCTGTCTGAAGGGTTGGGGAGCCAGACGGGGTCTCCTGCTTCTCCATGCCAACGTGAGAGGTTTGCCTAAGGCCCTGGCATCCATGCTGCTTACATTTTGGGTTGAAGCACAGAGACGGCTCTTTAAAGTGACTGGTTTTAATAAGGATGTAGCTTTCTCTCTATGGCAGTGGTTCTTGATGTGTTTTGTGGAATGAAGAAACAGACTTCAAAGATAAATCTAGAGAAAAATTCAGTGCCGTATTCCACATAATGCTGCCCATGTGAGGCCCATGAGTTGGAGGAAAGAGCTAGTTGGCTGGTTTTTTTTTTTTTTCTACCTCTCCCCCACATTGGATTTTTATGGAGACAACATCTGGATCTTCACTCCTCCAGCTCTGTACCATTGCCATGTTTTTGAGGAGTACCACCCCATGCAGTCATCTCAGGGCTTTGTTCTTTCTGTTTTGTTAGCCTCTAATTTGCCTACTCATTATTTATTTTCAAAAAAAGTGGAGGGATGAAATGGAACTTGGCTTCATTCTGTTTGTACTGGAGGACATGGAAGTGTGCATGACCAATGTGGTGTGTCCAATCTGTAGCTGTGCCAGCAGGTGTTGATGTCCTGCGTTGGCAGGAACAGGCAAGAATTACTTTTTTCTTTTGTTCCTGTCTTTCCTATGTTTAAGTACTCATTCACTCACTGTAGTGTCACAGACCACGGGCCATGCCCAAACCTGCCCCAGCTGGCCGTTTCTGGTGCTGCATGACCTCTAGCGTCTCCCCTGAACACCAGCACTTAGACGGGCAGAGCGTTGCGTCGTTTCCTGTTTCCTCTCCCTCTGTGAATATTGGGTTTGTGTTTGTCTGGGAATCCAGGATTTGCCTTTCCCCATGTGGGCCCTCAGCACAAAGCAACCCACGCATGTGCTGCACAACGATGTTTCCACTCGCTGCACCCCCACCCCCACCCCCCAGCACAGAGACCCAAAAAAAAAAGGGGGCAAGGAAAAATGCCCCCTTAATGATTAGGTGGAGGGGGGGTTTTAAAGGAGACGTATTATTTTTTTAGTATTATTAGAACACTTCAGTTAACAAGATTGAACATGATAATGTAACATTTGATGTGTAAAATTCCCATCGTGGTGAGCTAAGTCAGCTCTAATACATTCTCTTCTGCCCACACAGAGGCTGAGCATATAAAGGTGAACCATGTGGAGATTCAGGATCACCTTGAGACCTGTTGTACAGTTTAATAAATGTACTACATTTCATGTGATTACCATATGAAAGCCACATTTGGATGATTGAGCTTATCACTATTATTATTATTATTATTGGTGAACTTATTTCCAGAAACATTTTAAGGATCCACAGACTCCATCAAAACATGTTTTTATATTGCTCTGGAAAAGCCAATTAAAAGAGTGTTTTGTCATTTTCGTTGAACTACAACTAAAGTAGCTAAATAGCTCAAATATGTCCACAGCCTGTAAAGGAAAGCTTAAAGTCCATCTGACATGCAATGCTTTTTTTCTAATTATACCTTTCTTTATGTTCAAGGCCTCACCTTTTATTTTATTAGAAAAATGTATCAAAAGTGCCAACTACAAAGCCAGCGGTGACCGAGTCACAACTATGACCAGGACTCTTCTTTTGTCATTTTATTTGTACTTGGACTTTTTCTTTTTTAAGCTTTTCTAACTGACAAGTACAAGGATGAAATATAATAATAATAATAATAATAATAATTCAGATATCTGTGGAAAAAAGTAAGCAAATAAGGTGCCCCTGTACGCAGCATTTCCTAGGGCAGCTAATGAACGCATTTCAACCAAATCCCCGCAGTTAAAATCATCCATCATTTAAACAGAATGGTTTGTGTTTCTGTTGCATTCCAGATCGACAGGATTGTTCAGCCTGGATGTTGTGTTGTAAAATCTGTATTTAGATGCGTGACTAGTTTGGATTGTCAGTGGCTGTTGACATTTTAGTTTCACATATGTTTCATATGTGCTTTTCCATAGGTTCAGGCGGTCTTACACAAGGGCAGGTCAGTGAGCCCTGTCCTGAGCTCAGCCTGGATAATTGTTCCACTCCCTGTCACTGTGCCTTGGCTATGTGCAGGCTTTAATAATGCATGTAGGTAAGGACTTTGGCATGAAAGCACAGGGTCTGGGAGAACTCAGCACGTGCATGTTCGCCTCCCTCAGCCTACTTTACTGTCCTGACAGCACAGCCTCACTTTAACTGCTCAGGTGAAACAGTCACGAACTGACAAACTGCTATTTCACACTGAATGGCTTCGGTTCTTGGCTTCTGAGCCTTTCAAGTGCTAAGTGAGGTTTTATTAATAAGAGGGGATTTATTAATAATGTCTCAATTTCATGTTCATTTGGCTCTTTCCCAGGGTTTATCCTCATATACTGTTTGCTCTTAATGTGGGATTTTTAACTCCATTTGTACTCACCTCAAGGTAGCCATTTGTGAGCTAAATCTATTTATTTGTTTATTGCTGGGAGTTTTGTATTTTGCATTTATAGATGCTCCAGTCATGGTTTTGATGATCAGAGACCAGTGCTATCCTAGAGGATGTGGCAGGTGTGGTGTGTGAGTTGACACCATGGGGGTGTATTAGCATTCAAGGAGGTTTTATGGAAACTACACCTCTGGTTGGTGTCATTCAGGCACTGAGTGAAGAAACTACATCACTCTACACCTGGAACTGCACTTTAACACTCACCTTTGCAAATTCTATTAACATAAACAAGAGTCTCTCTAATGTCGTGAGTAGTGGGAGTCTTTTCTGTAAGGCAGAGCACCTTGTTTGAGGAGTGCCAATCGCAGTTTACTTTGTCTGGTGAGTGTCATGTGTCTTATCGTTATGAAAAAGTAGGTGTCTGTAGGTGTTGTGTGCACTTGTAAAATACGGGCAAATATATCTTTGAGGGACTGTTTGTGTTGTGGCAAGCTAAACCTCAGCCTGTCACGTTACATGTCACCTTGAGGAGGAGGTGGTGAGAACTGCACAGTGCTGTTCTAATTCTCAGGGTTTCTGAGGTTGATGAAGAATTGCATAGAACCTGCTAGCCTCGAGCTGTGTGTAGGAGAACTTACATGCTATCTACAGCTTTGAACAGGAGCTGTTCTCAGTCAGAAGCACCAATTCTGCTCCATCTCTGCTAGGTCGTCTTCTGAATATATGATGTAACCATTTCCTTTTCTCTACTAAAAGATGTGCTATATTAGTTCAGGAATACACACACTGCATGGTTAATTCTAAGATAAAACAATGTACCACTTGTGTTATCTTATTGTGTTCACTTGTCATGACCATTTGCCATAATTTTAAAGAGCAACAAATGGTGATACTGGTAGAAATTGAAATTAATTTTTTTTTAACATATAATCTAGTTTTTATGAGAGCAAAAATGATTTAGTATAGTGTCTTGAGGATCTCCTATAGGAATCTCCCTCACCTACTATTTGTGGAGCTCTTCGGGATACGACCATAGAAACACTGGAAGGGTTCGGGATACGATATCGAAACACAAGGGCTGACAGTCTGGAGTATCTGTAAGTCCTCTGGATGCATAAAAGGCCATTGTGTGCAGCACTGGCTACATTACTGATCCCACTGTGCAGCTGTGATGAAGTCAGATGTTCCTCTTTTTTCACATTTCTGTCAGTATCTTTCACAATATCTAACATGCAACTTGCGATTCCTAATGAGTAGACGAATGTGTATTGAGGTGGCTGCCTGTCCACAGAACAGTTCTAGTTCAATTAAAGATCCTTTTAGTACTCCAAACTTAGGTTAGGATGGACTTGCACTTGTGTGGAGAGAAATGTTGTCACTAGTTTATGGAATAAATTGAAAATTTTTATTTTACTTATAAATAGTAAAATAACAATAATATAAATAGTAAATTTACAGTGGTTTCTTTTTTTCCAGAGCTGTGAAAATTGCAGTGTTGTACCATCAGCTGCGCTTTAGAAGTTATATGAGGTGAATCCAGTGTCCATACATATATGTACAAGCATAAGATGCAGTAACAGAGTTAAAACATATATATTTACTGAGATACAGCATTCGGTCCTGCCTCAGTGAATGCAACATTAGTGCACACTCGGTTGTTTTACTCATGAATGAAAACTGAATGCGTACAGTACATAAGACATAAGTGAGGTTAAAAGTTTCCATATTCTCAAACGCAGCTGACGCGCAAACGCAGTTGTTTCGCAGAGATGAGACGCGTCTTTTAAAGGAACAGCCCTAACTCGCGCCTGTCCAATTATTTATTTACCTAGATATGTTGAGTTATAGGTTAGGCACTGCTATATATTTAAAACAATTCATTTATCAAACTGAATATATGTGATATTATTTTTGCCATCATGATCGTGCTATATAGTATGTACCACGATGTGTGTGGCTACGTATAGTTTCCTTTATCAAGGCTACAGTCCAGCCGTAAGCGCATCCGTTACCAAAGGCTGTTTTACTTCCAAACCATTTTACCCCCCGAGGCTGTTGTGGAAGATATTTTACTTCTACAAGTATAAGTGGCCTTTGACTCAACTTTGGAATCGGATAGTAAGAAGGCGGCGCTGCGTCTTTAAGCAGCCCGCGGTGAACTCCTCCTCCTCTGGCCAAAGTGCTTTATTACCGCCTGTCAAGCAGCGAGCTGGACGCGACCCACAGTATAGCGGCGGACCGGGGGACGTACCGGGGGACGGACCGGAGGACGGACCGGGACCATGAACGCCTCTATTCACGAGAGCTCCTGAAGACAGTGCATGTGTAGTGGCTTCACGCTCCCGTCACATACTGCGGCTTCTCATGGAGGGCGACGCTAGAGCGCACGCTCTCCTCCTTCAGAAGGCTGCACGAGGAAGGCAGTGATGTGTCTCGCACCCTGTTCACAAGCTGAAATCTCAGTACCACGAGCTTGATTGACACGAGCTTTACTGGAGGATCGCTGCGCGCGGGGATGTGCAGGGGGGACGTTTTCGTCGCCTGATTTCCCCTTATTTTATTTTATCTTATTTTACTGCGCGTAACAGCCTCCTCCTGTTTCCCTCATGAAAACGCATCTTTGGAACAGCTCACGGGACGCACCTCTGATGATGTCGAGCAAGACTGCGGGATGGCTGCAGGATGAGCTGCAGTCCGGGGACAGCTCGCTACTTCTGCTGGACTGCAGATCGCACGAGCTCTATGAGTCATCTCATATAGAATCGGCAATAAATTTGGCAATTCCAGGTCTGATGTTGCGCAGGTTAAAGAAGGGGAATTTACCGATCCGCTCCATAATCCCAAATAATGAAGACAAGGAGAAGTTTGTAAAACGGTGCAAGACGGACACGGTGGTTTTGTACGATGAGGCCACAGCCGACTGTCAGGAGCACGGGGCAGCGAGTACTGTTCTGGGTCTGCTCATGCAGAAACTGCGCGACGATGGCTGCAAGGCTTACTATCTGGAAGGTAAGAATAAAGATACAAGACACCAACACACGTCCATGGAGACACACTCCAGTCCCTGTAGTTTATCCTACCGCACCAAACGCGAGGTTTTCCTCCCTGCTCGGCAGTTCAGAAGTTTTCATGTGCCAGGACGTTTTAGCGTGTGGTCGTGTCTTCTGGTCATGTCTTGACATTTCCAGGGCTTTATGTTTTTGTTATGGTGGTTCAGAAAGTGAAATTAGTTACGGTTATATCAGAAGCTGGAAAATGTACATAGTTTTACAGTGAAGCATTACCTCGCTTAATCTGTGACCGGTGCTTTGAGAACTAAAGTGAGCAGGTTGAGTGTTTGTAACACTTTAGACGGATTAATGTACAACTACAGCATATAACTGGGAATCTTATTTATTATTCCGTTTTATCGCTAAATATTCTCTGTCAGATGGTCAACTTTCGGGTTTTAATGCAACAGTTTGCTTTTAACTTCAGAAACCTTTGGAAACACAAAGATGTTTTCAATTAATGTTTCTAAAATGGCTCCGCCATGTTGTCTTGTTCAGGCGCGAGCACGCATTTCATGAATGAAAAAGGAAGAGAAAGTAAAACGCAAACATTTAAACACTTTCAGTATTCGACGGGTTTTTAATAATTTTAAGACGACAACTTAAATCTGTTAATTGGCGTAGTGTTGAATTCAGTTTTTACACTGAATTGCCGCCATTCACAAAAACCTCCAGTGAGACGGAACGTCAAGCAGAGACTGCGCGTGAGCTTCAGGATAGCTCGTGACATTAGCAGGACATGAATTCTGTGTAATATCTGGTTATAAGATATACTCTACATTAGCATATGTGTACCATGAAGTGTAGCACAAGAACACCGTTTATTTGGATTGCCATATACGACAGCTGTATGTTTTTCTTTTTCGACCAAACCGACTGTGTGTTGTTCACTTTATTCTAGGAGGATTTAACAAGTTTCAGACAGAGTATCCAGAGCACTGCGAGACCAACCTGGACTGCCCCTGCCCCAGTAGCTCGCCCCCTGCGTGTGTTTTGGGCCTTGGAGGACTACGAATCAGTTCAGATTGTTCTGATGGAGAATCAGACAGGGAACCTGGTAGCGCCACTGAGTCAGAGGGCAGTCCCTTACCCAATAATCAACCAGCATTTCCTGTCCAGATTCTCCCTTACCTTTACCTGGGCTGTGCCAAAGATTCCACCAACTTGGATGTTTTGGGCAAGTACAACATCAAGTACATCCTGAACGTAACTCCCAACCTGCCTAACATGTTTGAGCATGATGGGGAATTCAAGTACAAACAAATTCCCATCTCGGATCACTGGAGCCAAAACTTGTCACAGTTTTTTCCTGAGGCCATTTCTTTCATTGGTAAGTGGCCACCCTGATAGAATGTCTTCGTGGTACATTCTTGCACTACTGCAAAATGTTTGTTGTTTATTTTATTCTGGTTCTGTTTCTTTTTGTTATATGAATGGGAAGGATAAGTGATTATCTCATCATTTATATTATTAAATAGTCCCCATCAGAATGTTGTTTCAAGAATTCCTGTCAACTGATATATATATAATGCAACTAAACTGTAAAAGCAAACCTTTGTAACTATGTCCTTACGGAAAGCATAAGCAGTAAGCATACAGCTTTACTCCTTTGAGTGTGTTCAAAAACCTTGAGGGTCCCGGAAAATGTTGCCTCTAAAACTCCTTGTGAAAGTGAAATGAACTTAACTGAACTGTAAAATGCTGGCAACCCTCTATAAGCTTAATGAGCAGTAACACACCGGAAGTCCAGTTGTTGAGTAACATGTAGTCAACATTGTGGATTGCTGTGTCGTTTACCCAAATGGCTTCTAAACAGATGTGCCTATCAGATTTACAGGGCTTTTCTCGAGAGCAGTAACATAAGGGCATACAGGTTATCATGTATACCATCAAATGTACTGATGAGAGGTACATAAGTCATTGGTCTAGGCCATAAATCTGTATGAGAGGTGTATTGTCCATGATATGAATAAGTCAATGTAAGCATGAATGAATGACATAAATTTTATTAGACAATACGCATTAAAGCAACCAAAGTTAATCAGCTGAGTGCATGTTGATATTCATATATTTTTATTATATTATTACAAACTAACAGTTTCTTAGAGGTAGAAAATGCATGATTGTGATGTTTTATAATCTAAAATAACATTTTCTTTAGCGTGGACAGTTTTAATAATGGATTAGAATCATTGTTTTTCTTTTACCACTTTGTCAGCCTATGATGCCCAAATAAAGGCTTAAAGTTGCACAGAGACAATAATAATAATAATAATAATAATAATAATAATAATAATAACAACAATAATAATAGCAGTAGTGTCACTGTTGTTAGCGTAGTGTTTTTCAGGAAATGCCACCCCTACTCTCTGTAGCTGACACTCCAAGCCTCCTCCAAAGTCGTTTCCTCAGTACATCCTGTCCGTGGCAATGTTTTTGTTTATTGGTCAATTTTATGAGTCTTGTATTGCAGTAACCTAGAGTTAGGGTTAGGAATAACCCCTCTCAAAACACATGTTTTATTCCATTTATTACATTGTTATACTGTTCACAGTGCTTTATTACTGTACAAGTTGTGTAGTTCACTCCTGCATGACAGACTGAATATGGCTGCTTGTGTGTGTGTGTTTTTAGTGTATTACAAACAGGAGTCCATGAAACTCCTTATATTTCAGAATACATGTATAGTTTTGAGAGTGAGAGATATCTAAGACTTCAGCCCTGTCAGGAGCAGGAATAGGTCTTGTTACTCTTATTGGGTCTTTTTGAGCATGTTGTGTGAAGTGAGTGTGCAAGGTGTCTGTGCATGAGTCCCCACTGCTGGGGGGAAATGTAGTGGTCGAAAAGGTCATATCAGTAGGAGGGTTAGGGTTTCAGGTGAAATTGTTCAGTGTTTGGGCGGTTGTTGGTCAGATCACTTGCAAGGAGTGGGGCTACATTTTTCAGTTAAGAATGATTATGTTCAGTTTAATGTTTTTTGGATCTGATTCCAGCCAGAAGATTGTTTTGTTTGTGAAGGTTTGTTCTTATTGTGTGACATATATTTGCTCTTGGATCAGTAGTTTGGTCTTAATCTTGCTCTTTGAAGGTTTCACTGGTTATGATGATTCAGACTTTAGTGACATTATAGAGTATGTCATTGTGTACAGAGGTCTCTTCATTCATAAATCATTCTAGTTCATTGTGTGAATGGATTAAACTGAATCTGTTTAATTCCGTGTGGTTCACACGCAGAATATTCAACAGGAAGTGAGGGGCAGTTTTACTTGTCATAAATATATCTCCCTGTAATAGTACTGTTGTAAGTGCATCTTCCTGTGGTGGTACGTTTGTAAATATGTCTTCTGCATCAGCTATAATTATTGAGCAAGGGGAGTAATGCTGGTGCACTGCACGCTAATACAACATCCTGTTAAGAGGGTGGACATGTTAACTGCCCTAGGTGTGGTTTCATTTTCAGAGTAAACAAAGCACTTAGTATTTTAACACACACTGGTGTTTAACAGTCATTTCAAAACTTGAAGCTTGTGCATACATACAGTATGTACTACATGTAGGCCATGAGGGAGCATGTTACGTTTTTCTTAAAACAGTTTCCATGCTCTTATTATTGCGACACACTGAAGTAAAAAATACTTCATTCCTCGGGTGCTGAGATATTTACCGGATGCTGGAGATGTATATTCTTTTTATCAGTTAAGACAGTAAATGTGTGTATTGTGAGGTTTGCAGTTTTTAATTTAAATGGAAAAATTTGTTTTGTATGTATTGTGGGTGGAGCAATTAAGGATAGCCATGTTGTTCAATGCTAACTGTGCTTTTATGAAATATGAGGGGGTCGTTGCTGTCCATAACGAGAGTGAAAGGAAAAATGTGTCCTCTGCTCCACCACTAATGGCTCTCTAGCACATTATGTCCCACAAGGCCAGATGTATCTGGGTTATCAATAATGTATCACCCCAGTCCACAGGCCGCCACACGTACAGTAGGGGCGTTTCTAAGCACTGTATGGGTCATGTTTCCTAACCCTTCACAGCCAGACCTTGCTGAGTGATATTTAAGTCTTCCATTCAGTTGTTCAAATGGCTGTGGATCTCCGGGTAAATGCTGCCGCAGTAGCGTTTCACGACTGCTGTTTCCTTGAACTGACTGCAGTACTTCTCTTTCTGTGTCAGTTGGAAGGTTTGTAGTGAGGTCCTCATAAATAATGGCACAAAGCTACACTGTACTCGAGGCTCATCACAGCACTCTATTTTTCTAAGTATTTGGAAGTATGTGACCGGTAATTTATGGCCATTGTAAATTGTTTTCTCTCTTCCTACTCTCAGACCTTATTCCTGTTTTCCTGTCATGTTTCTAGGTCGTCATATAAGTTGTTTATAATATGATGTATCTTTTTTTTCATTTTTGAAGGTAGTGTCTTGATATACCACCAGTCTATAATGTTCTTTTTCTGGTGTTCTTGACATTGCTGTGTTATTTTGTCTCTCAGATGAAGCTCGTGCCAAAAAATGTGGCATTCTGGTGCACTGCCTGGCCGGGATCAGCCGCTCGGTCACCGTGACGGTAGCCTACCTGATGCAGAAACTCAACCTCTCACTCAACGATGCTTACGACTTTGTGAAGCGGAAGAAGTCCAACATCTCGCCAAATTTCAACTTCATGGGGCAGCTGTTGGACTTCGAACGGACCCTGGGGCTCAACAGTCCCTGTGACAACCGCTCACCCAGTGACCAGCTCTTCTTCACCACACCAACCAATCACAACGTGTTCCAGCTGGACACACTGGAGTCCACATGAAGCTCCCCGTCCTCGGGGTGGGCGCTGCCGCCCTTGTTTGAATGTTTGTCGCCATCTCCAGGGAAGTGGTTTGACCTGGATGACCTGACATGGGGGGTTATGGGGGGCAGTTGAGAAGAGATGCAGAACAGTTAAGACCCCATGGATGGGTGAGAGGAGGGGCAGTTAAGACCCCGTGGATAGGTGAGGGGCGGGGCAGTTAAGACCCTGTGGATAGGTGAGGGGAGGGGCAGTTAAGACCCTGTGGATAGGTGAGGGGAGGGGCAGTTAAGACCCCATGGATGGGTGAGAGGAGGGGCAGTTAAGACCCCATGGATGGGTGAGAGGAGGGGCAGTTAAGACCCCGTGGATAGGTGAGGGGAGGGGCAGTTAAGACCCCGTGGATAGGTGAGGGGAGGGGCAGTTAAGACCCTGTGGATAGGTGAGGGGAGGGGCAGTTAAGACCCCGTGGATAGGTGAGGGGAGGGGCAGTTAAGACCCCGTGGATAGATGCCCAGAAGGGTCTTGCTGACGGAGGATAAGAAGAACTTTGCTGCCATCTCAGTGATTTTAGATGCAGCTTCTCTTTGCCTTTATGGAACAGACTGTTCTTTTTTTGTCTTGCTTTGGTAAATTTAAAGAGGAAAAAAGAGACTGAATGGAACCATATGGAGGTTCACACAGAGATGAGGAAGTGAAACTGCTGTGTGTTGCCCTCCTCCTGTCTTAATGGTGCCAATCTAGTGTCTGGGACTGACTATCTGTCTGTCTCTCTCTCTCTCTCTCTCTCTCTCTCTCTCTCTCTCTCTCTCTCTCTCTCTCTCGCCATCTCCTGCGCTATATATATATATATATATATATATATATATATATATATATATATATATATATATATATATATATATATATCACATTTTATTTTGACAACAAAAACACCAAATGATGGCACATGTACTCAGTACATATACATATAATCTGTATATCAATTTGTATATTTGTAAACATTTACAACAAAATTTCTCTCAGAAACACACAAACATGTTGTTCCCCACAGCTACAGTTTAATCAGGGACAAAGAGAATTCTAGATGGTAACTAACCAAAAAGAAAGAAAAAAAAATCATTCTTATTGTTGATGTTTTGGTTTTAAACCTTAATTGCAACCCCCCTCACAGGAATGTCTTTTTTATTATTGTTGTTTGTTATGAGCTAATGCCATTTGCACAGTGGTGAAGCCTTTCACTTCTTGGCACTTAAAACTGGTACTCCGACACAAATAAAGAGACATTCAGGCACTCAGGAAGTCTGGAACTGTCTGTCTGTTCTAGAGGAGGTCTGGAGCTGTCTGTTCTATAGGAGGTCTGGATCTGTCTGTCTGTTCTAGAGGAGGTCTGGAGCTTTCTGTTCTAGAGGTGGTCTGGAGCTGTCTGCGCACTTACTCAATGCTCATTGTTGTGTTTATCTTAGCTACAAGTCCCCACTTCCTTAATGAAAGTGTTCTTGGGTTGATTCCCCCTCAGGTCTTTGGTGATCACAGTTACAATATGAACACATACTATTACACTTTTGATTAAGTAGAACTGTTCACTATGTGTATTTGAAAAGCTGTGGAGATGTGGTTCTTAACCACGGGGGTTAGGAGGTGTTCTCACTCACTACTTGGAAACAGACTGTTTTAGGATTGTGTAGGATTGTTTTTTTAACTACTATTGCTGTTTCTGTGTCACTCTGTGTTCAGTGTGGTACGCAGGTCAGCATACAGTGTGTAGTGAGAGAGGTTCTGCCAACAGGAACATTGAATTGGACTTCAGTGGACAAGTGCTTGAGTTAGCAGGGTTTTAAGATGGCCTTATATAACCTTTTAAATTCTTTCCTATTCTGACTGTTCAGTACTATTTGTATCTCACTTTAGAAATCATTGTATAAAAAAAGCTTGTTCATTTTTAAAGAAATCAATATGTAGTAATAATGGACAACTAATGGAACTAAAGGTCTTTAACGGGTCAGTCCAGGTTGTGTTTGTTACTCTGCAATATATCCAAACGTCCTCTGCAGTATTTTCTAAGAAAAAAAAAGAAAAGAAAAGAAAGAAAGAAAGTAAAAGCTGCAGTTTTTAATTGCTCTACTTTTTGTACTAGTTCCACAAACACCTTTTTTACCTTTGGGGCGTCCAAAGTACAGGGCTTGGCATGACACTTCATACTGGCTAAATTACGGTAGGTGACACTTCATACTGGCTAAATTACGTTAGGTGACACTTCATACTGGCTAAATTCAGCCTTTATCATGTATGTCCTATTTCAGTCTAGCTAAAGAGTTGCACTGGGTTTCTAATAAAATTGTGTTCAGTTCTTGGTAGACAGTTGTGTCATTCAGTTAACTACAAATCTCCATAATGTGCTATATGCTAATCTCGTGGCCTTTCAATGTATTTTTTAAATATATATTTAAGCAGATATGCAACAGTCACGTCCTGAGTATTTAGCTAAAGGTGACTATTTCTCTGAGTATATCACTAAGAGTGACTATTTCTCATGCTTGAATTGACTTCATCTGTTAGAAGTCAGCATCTGGTCACAAATGTCAAGCTCTCAGCACCCAGGACTGAAATGTATTTCAGTGTGGAGCTTTTTTTATTTTAATGTAAATCCTTGATTTCAAGCTGCTTCTTGTGGAGGAATGTCTGTGTCAATGTAACAGTGGGAAGGAGAAACCGTTGATGTTTTTTCTGTGTGTATATTGCCAGAATGCAGGAACAGTAGTTTCTGTGGAAACCCCTTGTAGCTCCACCTTGGTGAGAGTCAGTGTTTGAGAGAGAGAGGCCATGGAAAAAAGAGGCGGTGAATAACAAAATGTACATCTTACCTCACTGAGGAATTTTTCAGGGATTTTTGACAATGCATCTGCATCGTGCTCCAGCTTCAAACACATGACAAATAGCTGTTTTATATGTGCTGTATACATTTTTTTAAAGATGCAATCTATATATGTGTATAAAACTGGGCTTGGTAACAGGACAGTTAAATGTTATGATTTATGAAGGATATAAAATTGTCCATATGTATTGTATAGTATATGAAAACCAACAAAACAAGACATGTTTATACTGCAAATAAATATTGAATTATTTTTTAGTTAACCAGTGTGGTGTATGGTTTTTTTGTTTTGTTTTGTTTTGGGGGTTTTTTTGTGAGGCACATTGCTCTGTTCCTCTCAGGTTTATTCATGTCATCTGGTTTTTGCTCTGAGACATTTCTCACAGTGGCACATATTTGTTTGAATGTAAGAAACCTAGACTTGTGTTTTGCACCTTGCTGCGTCTCTGTCTTGCCTTGCATGCTCTTGGAGTGCACTGTCAAGACGGCCAGACCACAGCTCTATTTGAAGTACGTCACATGGTTTCAAGAGTCCTCAGCACTGACATAAAATAAAAGGTGGAGGCACTGACATGTGGTGGTGAGCTTTCACCATGGTGCTAAGAGAATTGGCCCACGCCTTCGGCCCTCGCACCGTTCGCTGCATTCTATCATAGTGTTTCGGATTAGCTCTGGGTTAGGAGAACGTGACTCTAAACTGCTACTTTGGGATGAATTTAAGATTCATAATGTGATACTCGTTTCATGGCCCGCTCTGGTGGAGCCTGGTTTCCTGTTGCCTTGTGGTTAATTTCAGATACAGATGGTTTCTGAGGCATGTGATGACACTACATCCGATTGCTCAAACTTACAACAGATCTGCTTCCTTCTTCTCACCCATGTTCTCTCTCTTGTGGAAACTGCGGGGAAAGGGTGTATACTGTCCCGTTTAATGAGGTTAGGTGAATGTTATTACAAAAATAAACCCAAAGTTTAAGCTAAAACATGCTCAGTTAAAAGACTGAACAATGTAAATGTAAATTGCCAGCAAATGCGCTAAAGCATTGCTGAAGTATCATTTGCCGCTTAACTTTTAGCAAAACTCAACTTACTAAAGTTTTATGAGTCAAAGCACTGGTCTTGGTGACTTAAAATGTCTTTCTTTTTTAGTAATTTAGAAGCATCATGTTGCTGAAAGAATTACAGTTAGTTAACAGTTCTTAAGAGAACAACACAAAAAGCTTTATCCCTTAACACCTACTACAATAAGAAGAACTGGAAGCACAAGTGTATTTTCACCACTGATATTGCAGACATTCTAAAAACAAGTGTCCCAGTGTCACTACACACCAGGGCTTCCCCAGCACGCGAATGGCAAACACTTCCAGCACGCGATTGCAGATGCCCAGCAGCTGGTGTGGAGCATGGAAGCTAGGAGTATAGGGACCTCGCTGGGTACCCTCATACCCACAACACATGACACTACTATGATTCAAACCTAAGCCTCTGTGAGAGCCCCTTATTCCCTGATAAGCAATATTTACAGATTACAGAGTACAATGTGAAGGACATCCTTTTAATTAAAGCAATCAGAAAATTTGGAGGAATATTCTTTAATAATAAACATAATTTCACCAGTTCCTGCCCTTTATTCAGGATCTCAGCTGAGAGAATGTGGGTACAGAACCACACCAGGCTGTATTTTAACTGAAATCACCGTTTCTTCAGTGGGCTAAAGCAGAGCAGATCCCACACAGTAAACTGGAGCCTGGCCAGAACTCTGGATTACCATGTGGGGGCTGAAGCAGAGGGAGGAGGAGCCTGTCCAGTGGTTACCACTGGTGAGGAACAGCAAGAGTGAACAGGACGACATAACGCATCATCATATCTGACCACTTGCTAATGTTGACCAAAAACTTTTTAAATCTAAGATGATCTTTTAAAACTAAGCTGACATGTGCATGTGATCAGGCAGCCCCTCCCAGCCTGTTTGTTTAGGTTCATTTAAAGCTTTCATTTTGAATCTTTGTTTCTTTATGTACTCAAGAAATCAGTCGTGAAGTAAAAGCCATTGTACGTTGCTTTGATGTACACAGCATGATGAGATGCTCAGAGATGTTCTTTCCTGTCTGCAGGACTGCAGCAGATCTCTCGTGAAGACCAACGAAGAATGTCGTTGTAATGCACCCGTCTCCGTTTGTGCCTGAAGTCAGATACTGGGTTTTACACTACACTTCATGGTTATGAATGTCAATATGTATTCGAGTAGTTTATGAGTTCTGAGCCCAAGTTTGTACCTACCATTAGCATTATAACTGGAAATGAGAAAACAGCACAATACTGAAAATACCGAAAATGTAATTAGCTTTTGATCTATTCAGGAACCATGTCATTTCTTTAATTAGATATCATTATTTTATTTAGACCTTCAATAGAACAATCAGACAGGATGCCTCCATGAAGCAGGACACTTTGTGAGTTCATATACCACTTGACCAGAGCAACCTTTGCAGAGACACTAACCCTCCTGAATGTGCGTCCCTGTGGCGGCCAGAAACTCAGCTTGGAGGGTTATTGTGAGAAGAGGGTTAGCCTGTGCGGTGCTGGAGAAGTGACTAGCTATAAATAGTCCTCCAGTGTCTCCTTCAGTGCTTTGAGTGATGTGGTGGCAGTGCTCTGCTCTGGGAAGACAGCAGCAAGCACAGCCTGAGTCGGTCCACGTGTTCATGGGTTCATGTGTAAATTGGTCATTTTTGTGCTGTTTTCAGAAGGCCTGACCAACTGCCAAGGTGTTGTAACCCTCCACACTTTACAGACACTAACAAACCCTCCACCCCCTACAGACACTAACAAATCATCCACCCTCTATAGACACAAACAAACCCTCACCCCCTGTACAGACACAAACAAACCCTCCACAATCTACAGACACAAACAAATACACAAAAGAAACCACAAACCTTGCACAGATTTAAATAGACACACCAAAGCTCACAGACCTTTCCCTGACCCTTTGGTTGCTCCATAGAATAAAGAACCACCTCCTGTCTGTGTTCAGTATCGGTGATGAACCACCTCCTGTCTGCATTCAGTATTGATGATGAACACAGAGACGGCGCATCAGGGTGGTGCAAATGCTGCAGCGTATCTGACTTGCATTTGCACTTCTGTGTCTTCATGTGACACGGGCATCTATTTTCAGATGTGGAAACAATCCTGTCCCGAGACATTTGCTGGTGCCCATGGACAGGCGTGGGAACATGAATTCACAACTGTGGGCCATAAATGGAGAGAACTGAGAAAAAGGACTGAGCTGATGGTTTGGAGCATGCTGTGTGTGGGTGCGAATCGTGCTGGGGGGAAACAGCTTGGCATGCTATTTCAAGGACCCCACACAAGGCCTTTATATAGCATGTGAATGGTATATTATGAAGTTGCATGTTTGTGTAGGCCTGCTAATAATTAATAATATACAGAACACATGAACGTTCATAAATGGTTGCAGAGTGATTCCCAGTCTGATTCCTGCTGACACTGCACTAACAGAAGCATAAAAGCCAGATCTACTTACCTTATTCTCTCATCTGCAGGATGCTGAATTGGTTTTGTGAATATGAATCTTGTTGAAAAATTAAATGCAGTGTAGTTTTATATTTTTATTTCATAAAGATAGCCACACTTCTTTATAGCATAATTGAATTTTGTAAACATTAGCTAGTTATGCTAATTATTTTACATTTACATTTACGACATTTATCAGACGCTCTTATCCAGAGCGACTTACAAAAGTGCTTTGTCATTTACTCATAGAATATATCCTATTGACTATTTTAATGGATTCCTGTTGGGGAAAGACATCATTCTCTTTTACAGTAACTCCACCATTACCTCAGAAACGTACATGTGTGCGATTATCACACGTGTGTGTGTGTGTGTGTGTGTGTGTGTGTGTGTGTGTGTGTGTGTGTTGTAAAGGACTTTCATTGTTATTAACCTAATAACATTAATATGTGCGACATTATGAATATACTATGAATTCTGTCACTCTGCCTTTGAAGCCAAAGATTTTGTTTTCATCCAGTTATCCCTTCTGGGTGTAAGATGCTTCGACATGCTGGTAGAAGGAACTCCAATATCGTGTCTCTAGCTGAATCTGATATACCACTTAATATTTTATGGATAACATGCCATGGTTTGGTGTTAGGTTACAAAATGAAATAATTGAAGTTTCTTAGCAAATAATATTCTCTGCTGTGCTACTGTTGTTTGGTAAATAATCCACATCTGACACCAGATATGAGACAAAAATTTACTTCACAACTGCAACGGACCCATAATGGATAATTTACTGCAGCTTCTGTAAGATGTAAGAATAAATTAATTTGCTGCTTGATATTTGTATATTAAAACAATAGGACATGTGTGCATTGGTATGTATTAATGTGTGTTGTGTGTATTACACTTGCTTTTCTATATAGGTCACCAAGGAACATGGTAGATGATGCACCAGGTCTGACCCTGTTTACAAAAGCATTAAAACAAAGATCATCAATAAATGGTAGTGCAAGTATCTCTGATTTTAAATTATTTTAATACTGCGATGACTTTGGGAAACATGGCCAAACAGTTTGATTCCATTTTATAATGTTGAGCATAACAAGGTTTTCTGATCAGACTCAGTGATTGGTTAATAAAAAGGTTGGGATATAGAGAAAGTCTTGCATAGATGATTGTCTTGAGGAATCGAATAATCTCTCTGAACCACAGTGAAATAAGAGTTATATATAACCTCTGTCTATTTACTGGCTGAGTTTGGAATCTTTGCCTTTGGTAAAATTAGGATATAAATATTGATGGATCACATCTTCATTTAAGCATGACATTTGCTGGAAAGTTTTGGAAAGGAAAAAAAAGGTCAGAGTTTTAAAGTTCACAGTGTTTGGCCACCTTTATGAATACAAAAATACTGAGAAAATACTGATGTGTGATGTGTGTAAGCATCAGTTCTCTGCCAAAGGCTGCACATTTCATGTCGTTGGACTCATGACACAAAATCATCAGATTGGTAAGAACATTATACATTACACATTATACATTACACATTGTACATTATACTAGGGTTCATTTTACCAGATCATACATCGTACTGGAGTTCATTTGGCTTAATAGTCATCTCAGTAAGTAGCCTCTCAACATGGCTTGCATTCATTTAAAACAAGTACTTAGCAGGTACAGTTTGAACTGTAAAAACTCAACAACTGTTAAAACAGCTCACAAACAGATGGGTTGCTTGTAAAAGTGAGTCTTGTTTTGAGCTCTGGGAGGTACAGAGTGACAAAGGTGTTGCTCTTTTTACTTATTTAGATTTGTATTTTTCACAAAGCACAGATAGCCTCACACACAGGGACCAGCATGTTAAAGTGTTTATTATCTTAAGAAAATAGCCACCACGAGTACTTGTCATCACATCCTTTGTACAATTTTGAAATACATGCTTAAATTACGCAGGATACTTGCTCTTTGTGGTGGCCGTTCATTTCCAAACTAATGAGGTGTTGTTTCCTGTGGGCAGATGAACTATCAGTGAGACACGTAATACATGACAAGATCTTATCTTATTTGTGTTAATTCCCCATTTGTTATTTCACTATATTTCACAATGATTCTATTTTAGGATGTGCTTTTAGTTAATGGAACACTGTGTTCTTATGCTGTTATTGTTTAAACACTTCATAATATAGGAACATTTTTCATGGTTTTATAACCTTTAATTGTAACAGACTAGAATTAAAGTCACTTTGTGAAATTAGGAACTCTAGTGCACTTATACGTATATAAAACTATAACTTGGTGTATTGTTTATTGCACTGTTGTCTGCTATATGTGTTTTGCACTTCTAGATATTCTAGGTACTCCCTGTATTTCAACAATATTCTAGTTCATTGGTATCTTGGACTTTAACCTACTGTACTGTACTACGATGTATTCTATGAGGAAATGACAAAGCACATTTGTAGGTCACCCTGGATAAGAGCGTCTGTCAAATGCCATAAATGTAAATGTTTTTATTTAGAGATTGTTTAGTATTTTAATATCTAGCAGCTACAACGTATTTACATCTGCGTGAAGATATTTGTTACCTCCAGTGCTGCTAGATAGTGCCAACATGTCAGGTCAGCACAAATAAACAGATGAATAGATGTTTTGCTTCATCAAAGTTCTGCAATATTTATCCATAACTGTTGCCATATCTGATTCTCATATGTGGTGAAAATCAAAAGATTTTCACTAAAAATCTCTTGACACTTACTGAACACACATTGGCAAGACATTTCTCCTTGATGTTTTGGTTAATTTTGTGAAGTGGTAAGTGAAGTTAAGATTGGCATGCTGACTGAACTGAATTGTGTTTAAAACAAGAGTTTAATATATTCACTTTCCAATATATATATATAAGAACACCTGTTTTGGTCCAACCCTTCTTTGGGTATATTTTTTTCATCACAGTCATGCCTTCTGGGAGATTGAGGGTGTGTGTGTGTGTGTGTGTGTGTGTGTGTGTGTGTGTGTGTGTGTGTGTGTGTGTGTGTGTGTGTGTGTGTGTGTGTGTGTGTGTGTGTGTGTGTGTGTGTGTGTGTGTATGATGCAGTGTTTTCACTGTTTCTAGGATTTGGCTCTTCTGGGATTAGGATGATAATGTCATTTCTGGGGTCTGTTGTAGCCACTCCTCCATTTTAGGGGTCACAGCCCCAAGTGTCCCCGTCACCACTGGAACAACCTTGTTGTTAACCTTCCACATTCTCCCTGTTCCCTCTTCCAGTCTCTGGTACTTACATTCCTAATGTTGTATATAGTTAGCATTGGGGTTATATAGTCATGTGTTATCATTGCTAATATTCTACATGTATTCTGAGCCTGGAGGCAGCTCGATCCAGCACATATTATACAAACCTGCAACAAGAGCAAACATTCTGAATGGATGGTTGTATAATCTGACCTGATATGACTTGCTCAGGGCATTGGCATAATTACAGCAAATAGCTGGTGTTACGTGGGGCAGAACCTTTGCTATTCAGCTCACGCAAGCTTCTCCCCAGTAGAGGACTGCGGTTTCCCTTGGCTCGGTTACATGAAGCTGACGTGGCGTAACGAGGCGACCTGCTGCAGTCAAGAATGAGAGCAAGGTGAGGCATGTTCTCATGCTCCGAGTCTTGCATGCCTGCGGGATACACCATGACAGCTGTGCTTTCCATCAGTTGCGGCTAACAATATCAACAATATCAGCTGCTCTGGCTGCTCCTGTCCCGGCCCAGGGGGTTGGCGTGTGGAAGAAAAAGCCCTGTCATCTTCGGCAGTGAGGAGGTGACAGAGTTGCGGAACATGGCTGCTGCCTTTACCCTAGACAGGCCACGAACTCAGATCAAACATCTGAACTGTATCCCTTCATCTCAAACAGGAACTTGCTCTAATAAACACAAAGATGACACTTATTAACAGTCTTCCATTTTTATGTGTGCTAAAAGTTTGTTGTTATTTAATGTTTGAAAGACAATACATATTAGCTAAACAAACTGGCAGGTCTACCTTAATGTCACTGAAAACATCACGGTACTCCTGAAAGCTCCGCCCCCACTCCCCAGGTAAAGATGCAGTAGAGAGACTGGTTCCATCTTAGGAATGTAGGGTCAGACTAATCTTGAGAGCGGGGGGCGTGACACCACCACCCTCAGGTGACACCACCTCTCTCTCAACATTCCTGGAGCAATTAACCAGTGCTAATTCTCTTACATGAATAGAATTTCACTCAGATGTTATTCTTTTTGTATATTACTTTATTATTATTATCCTTTAAAGCATCCCAAGTGTAGCACTGCAATATAAACTGTGCAGTGAAAAGAAGCCACAAGGGCATTTATTCATAGAGGAAGCTTACAGATCAAACTATGGGGCTGACGTCAATTTCTTAGTTGAGTCTAATAGCCATTGTGATTATTTTGTTATAAAATACTAATACACTAGTAATAGTGTAGTTATTATTACAGAGTAGTAATTATTATAGTGTAGTAGTTAGTTTCCTCCATAAAGTGAAAACAAAATCCAAACACAATGAACACATCAAAACACCTTCCCCTTCTTGTGTTGCATTAGCAGTGCCTTGTTAACTAGTGGTCAAATGTACTGACTAAAAACCATACACTTTAAAATATACCTGGAATTAAAACCATGACAATTAGCTATGGTTGTATACAACATCTTGCGTGACAATTGTGTATGTCGTTTCTTCATGTATATGTAATTATTAACCTGCTCTGTCAGGGTCTGGGTATGCCTTTAACAAAAATGCTTATTGCAAAGCTTGCATAAACCATGCTTAACTTTTACTGTATTGGACTTTGAGTTGCCACAGCTTACAAACAAGAACAAATTTGCTTATCATTCACACTTTGACCTTTGGTAACTGGCTACCATGTCCTTGTAAAATGTGGTAACCGAGTCTGTTGTTCTGTGGGGATGCGGGTCTGTGTGCAGGCTGTGCAGGTCCTGCCTTCTCCTGGAGAGCTGGACCATGCTGATCCAGAAAGGCTCCCCAGGCCAGGGCCGTAGGTACTCCGTGGAGAGACACCTCATCTCAGGTGTCTTCTGTCCCTGCACTGGAGAAAAGCAAGACCATAAATATATATACACATGTCAGATTTTTATAAATAAAGGTAATTTAACACTATATCATGTTGAGGGCAAATTTTACCAGCAAGTAAAATTCACTTTTTTTCATTGTATCAAGATTACACTTAACCTGTGGCTGGGCAGACCAGGCTGACAGCCCTGATGTTAGAGTCTAGTGTACAGACGTGAATGTACACTTCCATTCAGACTGTGTTGTTGGTATCCTGCTGTGTTCACCATGTTTCATCCCATACCTCTCTCACATTTTCTTTCCTCTCTCTCTCCCTCCTGTCTGTGGAAGCAGAATGTGTGGGGTGTCTGGGATCTGATAAGGCTGTGGTGCGTCCAGTGGCCAGTTAAAGTTTAACAGGCAATTGCACCACTCCTCTGACCCCTGTACTAAACACTAGGTTGAGAGAGGGATAGAGAGTATGGTTAGGGAGTATGGTTAGGGGTTAAGGGTTAGGGATTAGGGGGTAGGGGTTGGGGATTAGGGGGTAGGGGGTAGGGATTAGGGGGTAGGGGTTGGGGATTAGGGGGTAGGGGTTAGGCAGTATGGTTAGGGGGTAGGGATTAGGGGGTAGGGGTTGGGGATTAGGGGGTAGGGATTAGGGGTAGGGGGTAGGGGTTAGGGATTAGGGGGTAGGGGTTAGGGAGTATGGTTAGGGGTTAGGGATTAGGGGGTAGGGTTTAGGGATTAGGGGGTAGGGGTTGGGGATTAGGGTGAGAGAAAAAGCAGCAAACTCATTTTTGTATTTGGAGCTGACAAAGCAGACAACAAAAAATACACCCACGTACAGATTACATGTTTAAGCAAAAACACCCACAGAGATAATCATAGCATGATGAACTCTTCCAAATAATGTCACCAAACTTATTAAATCAAAGAGAAACTATTGGTATATGTTGATAATAGTTCCTAAAGGTTTCAAATGTATATTTTTAGTATTAAAATAAGTCTGACTAATAAGTCAAATCAAACCCCAACACATCCCTATAAGGCACTGAAAGTGCAGCTCTGCAAACTGCAAACTGCAAATCTTTATGTTTTTAGAATACACTATTAACAGTGTCTTTACTCAGTCTGCACTGGCTCCTTGCCTGGTAATTATACAAATCAAATGGATTTATTATTCATCACAAAAGCATTCATTTAAAGCATAACCTATTGAAAATGTTGAGTGATTAGGGAAGTACCACTGTAAAATTAATGTTGTTAAAATAATACCCACATGTTTATAAATGTTAGCTGTCTACACAACCAAGTAATGTGTTCACATTGTTAATAGGACTGCTCGGCAGTGGTGTCTCAGTAGTGAAGGTACTGGACTTGTAATCGGAAAGTTGCTGGTTTAAGACCCACCACTACCAGGTTACCACTGTTGGGCCCCTGAGCAAGACCCTTAACCCTCAATTGTTCAAGTTGTACTCAGTCATAGTTATAAGTTGCTTTGGATAAAAGAGTCAGCTAAATGCCATAAATGAAATATATAAATTCCTAAATTTCTCCATCACTCTGCTGTTTGAACATAACCTGGCACTCTGCTGTAATCCTCTCTAATTGGGCTATTTTCATATGGCAGTGCATCTATTTGAGATGGAGAGAGGTGTTTCAGATTAAACCTACAGATTAGTTAGAGGGAGTACACACACAGGATGTGTGTGACAGAAATAAACAAAAGCACATTAATGGTGAGACATCACTGGGATTCCTATTCTTCTGATTCTTCATGGCTCAGTGCAAAATAATAGAAGCTACAGCTCAGATTAGGTGTGGACATTTTTTTTTCTTGGAAGAATGAGATGAGTCATGGAAACAAATCCATGTTTCGTATTTGAGTTGAAACATAGCACATGCAAAATCTCATTTCTCATTTTAAAACTTTATTTGTTAAGGACTCTAAGACATGTGAAGCTTTGCTTGCTACAGATAATCTCAATCATCTTAATCATTTCAACAGCTGGAGAAAACAGCAGGTGGGTTACAAAGACCATTAGTGACTGCATTAAAGGATATCTTCTCAAAGCAGTGAGAACTGGATGTACCCAAGCAAAAAAAAAAAAAAAAAAAAAATTAGCAAAAAATCTCTCTTTTGTTAAAAGATCCCTACATTCATTTGGAAATTGTTTGTTGAGGACTCAGGTAATAACAATTTAGTACCAACTCAGTATTTTTAGGGTGAATGGAGTAGCTGGGAAGCCCTGAGAGATTAAGATATTATCTAAATCAAAGACAAACACAAACCTCAGAATAAACTGTAGCTGTTACATTGTTACTTCCCTTGTTAGTCTGGACAGGAGAAACAACAGATCAACAGTTCACTAATGATGTTGGTAAAGGACTATTCAGTGAAGAAGGTTCACGGACAGGTGTAATGTGGTCTATGATCACACTTCTGTATCTGTAAAACGTGTACGCTTGTTCACTAGACATCTGACATCCTCACTCTACCGTGAGCAGGTACGTGACCGAGTAGCAAATTCCGAGGCCTTATGCTATAATTGCGCTATTTGGTTATTGGAGAGTTGAAACAGGAGTACTTACCAAGTGCACATTTACCTCTGAGTGTATGCATGTATTTTATAGTACAGGGGTGAGTTATATCAGATAAAACTAATCCCAGAGCAGATTATGAGGAGCAGCCTGGCATAAATGATTAATGCATTCCAGTGTGCTTCATCATGGCCAGTGACTCTTCCTCAAAAGCAGCACTAAACAATCCAGGGACACTCTAGAGGTTTCTCATGCGTTCCTATTCTCCTTCTCTCCTTTAAATCTTCTCTGATTTAAAACATTGATGTGCCTTTCTTTCTTTCTTTCTTTCTTTCTTTCTTTCTTTCTTTCTTTCTTTCTTTCTTTCTCTCGCTCTCTCTTTCTTTCTCTCTTTCTTTCTCTTTCTTTCTCTCTCTCTCTTTCTTTCTCTCTCTTTCTCTCTTTCTTTCTCTCTCTTTCTTTCTCTCTCTTTTTCTCTCTTTCTTTCTCTCTCTCTTTCTTTCTCTATCTTTCTTTCTTTCTTTTTCTCTCTCTCTCTTTCTCTCTCTCTTTCTTTCGTAAAAATGCTTGCACATTACTTAGATTCACATTACGACCTTTATGTGAATAGATTCCAGGTGAAGGTTTGGCTGAAACACAAGTGAACTGTAACACCCATTACAGTTGCAACTCTGTTCAATCTTGAGTGGATCTTTACTGTCCACAGAGTGCAGAGAGAGGGGTGCCCCCACGAAGGCAGCCAGAGAATGATGTCTGTGAGCTTATTTCTGACTCTTTGATCCAGAAGCCATCAACATGATTACATTACTCTGGGCCCTCCCTACTCCCTACACATTTCAGCCCTAATCCGGTATGTTTGTGTTCCACACTGGGAATAGAACGAACCCATTACTGTGTGTAGTGGTAGCTCAGTGGTTAAGGTACTTCATTTCTAATCAGAAGATTGCTGGTTCAACCCACCACCACCAAGTTGCCACTGTTGGGCCCCTGAACAAGGCCCTTAACCCTCAATTGCTCAAGTTGTACTCGGTGATATTTATAAGTTGCTTTGGATAAAAAAGCATCACCTAAATGCCATAAATAAAATAAATGCTTGGATTGCACTGTAGGCTTCTGTAGGATGTTTCTACCCTGAGATCTGCTGGTGATGATGTGTTGATGACTTAGGCTTCAGAGGTTTATATTAGCAGTGGATCTAATGTACCTTCAGTCTCAAGAACTGAACCTCTCATGTTGTAATGGCTAGTTTACGCATTTGTGATTAGATCTCTGATAAAACTCTGCTTTAATGTTAAAGTGTGACTGTTAGTACAGCTGAACATGACTGCTGTCTTACTGAACAGCTGAACCTGACTGATCAGAAGCATGGCCACCTTTTAATATTATTTGTAACTTATCATTTACATTTAATGAATGGCCCTTTGTAGAGTGCACACACACACACACACACACACACATACACACACACACACACACACACACACACACACACACACACACACCTACCTGCTGAATAAAAGCCTTTTCTACTGAATAATTAAATCATATTACATACAGTAAAAGATCATTACTGATGCTTCTTGTTTCAAACAGACACGTGGGTTCGTGGTAATGGGGTGAGTTGTGTCATATTGGGGATTAATTCACAGAACTGCTGGGTGGGTGAGTTCTTACTTTATATCTACACGGTTAACAACCCATAAATGAGCCAAATAATGGAGCCTAAAAGCCAGCTGGGTCCAATAAAATCTCCTGGCACTCCAGATTAGCTCCCTAGTAGGGTAACATGCCCAGCGACAACTCTGTTCAGACATATAATACAATTATGACCATTATGACAGTAAAACTAGACAGTGTGCACCCCACATCAGCCTTGTCCAGACAGTGTACACCCCACATCAGCCTTGTCCAGACAGTGTACGCCCCACGTCAGCCTTGTCCAAACAGTGTACGCCCCACGTCAGCCTTGTGCAGACAGTGTACGCCCCACGTCAGCCTTGTCCAGACAGTGTACGCCCCACGTCAGCCTTGTCCAGACAGTGTACGCCCCACGTCAGCCTTGTCCAGACAGTGTACGCCGCACGTCAGCCTTGTCCAGACAGTGTACGCCGCATGTCAGCCTTGTCCAGACAGTGTACGCCGCACATCAGCCTTGTCCAGACAGTGTACGCCCCACGTCAGCCTTGTCCAGACAGTGTACGCCGCACGTCAGCCTTGTCCAGACAGTGTACACCCCACATCAGCCTTGTCCAGACAGTGTACACCCCACATCAGCCTTGTCCAGACAGTGTACGCCGCATGTCAGCCTTGTCCAGACAGTGGTCAATGTTATTTTTTCTTTAAGGTAAAATTTGGTGTTGAGCAGTTTGTGGACAGAAGGCCCTGTCTTTGCTGGGGTCCTGTCTTTGCTGAGGTCCTGTCTTTGCTGGGATCCTGTCTTTGCTGAGGTCCTGTCTTTGCTGGGGTCCTGTCTTTGCTGAGGTCCTGTCTTTTCTGGGGTCCTGTCTTTGCTGAGGTCCTGTCTTTGCTGGGGTCCTGTCTTTGCTGAGGTCCTGTCTTTGCTGGGGTCCTGTCTTTGCTGAGGTCCTGTCTTTGCTGGGGTCCTGTCTTTTCTGGGGTCCTGTCTTTGCTGAGGTTCTGTCTTTGCTGGGGTCCTGTCTTTGCTGAGGTCCTGTCTTTTCTGGGGTCCTGTCTTTGCTGAGGTCCTGTCTTTGCTGAGGTCCTGTCTGTTCTGGGGTCCTGTCTTTGCTGAGGTCCTGTCTTTGCTGGGGTCCTGTCTTTTCTGGGGTCCTGTCTTTGCTGAGGTCCTGTCTTTGCTGGGGTCCTGTCTTTTCTGGGGTCCTGTCTTTGCTGAGGTCCTGTCTTTGCTGAGGTCCTGTCTTTGCTGAGGTCCTGTCTTTTCTGGGGTCCTGTCTTTGCTGAGGTCCTGTCTTTTCTGGGGTCCTGTCTTTGCTGAGGTCCTGTCTTTGCTGAGGTCCTGTCTTTACTGGCATCCTGTTTTCGCTGAGGTGAGCAGAAAGTGGTTGTGACTGTGCTGTGTTTACCACAAATGGAGGAACAGCACAGGACAAAGTGATGGCCTCCATGTTCTGCCAACATCCTTCCCCCTTGTGACAGCTGTGTTAAATGTTCTTTTAAGACAGGAAACATTTTATGTTTGTTGCTTAAAAACAGCTTTACTGCAGAACATTTCTTGGGCAGTGTAAAATAGAGACTAATAAAATGATGATAGACAGCTTCATTCAGTCCTGACTCCACATCTCAGCATTAAAAATGTCTCTAATATAAATCAATTGCAGTTATGTAAGACAGACTAAATGTAATGCAAATGTAATACAAAGTTCACTATATAAGCCAGCTAAATCCTACCTATAGTGGAACATTCAGAGTACTGCAGTACCTACATCCATACTGTCAATAGCTGAAAGGAACAGCCAAACACTTACCAGTCATAGCCTAGTCAGATGTATAGGTCTCAGTACAAACATGACTACTTATAACACATTGGTACTACTCCATAATTAAATACAATACACTTACAAATACAATTACACTTTCATGAAATCAATTGTTAAGGCCTGGTGTGTTCTGCCTAACAGGCATAGTTCAGCTCTGCTGATTTAACAGGCAGTGTTCAAGGATTGCACTGACTTCACTGCTGCCCTTTGTACATCTGTATTCTGGATTACTGCATTGACAGCAGACACATCTAACATGACACTTGGTTAGGTAATAATCTGCACTAATAATACTTCTTGGTTAGAGGGCCCAGTGTGGGAATCAGTTCACCACTCACCATAACCCATGCCACTTTTTGTAACCCATGCCACTTTCTGTAACCCTTGCCACTCTCCATAACCCCTGCCATTCACCGTAACCCCTGCCACTCACCGTAACCCCTGCCACTCTCCGTAACCCCTGCCACTCACCGTAACCCCTGCCACTCTCTGTAACCCGTGCCACTCACCATAACCCCTGCCACTCACCGTAACCCCTGCCACTCACCGTAACCCCTGCCACTCACCGTAACCCGTGCCATTCACCATAACCCCTGCCACTCACCGTAACCTGTGCCATTCACCGTAACCCCTGCCACTCACCGTAACCCCTACCGCAGAGCAACCATTTTCTGAGCTAGCCTGACATAACTTTTCTTTCTTGTGTTAGCTGGAGAACGCCTTACCCAGTTCTCATCTCTTCCAGGAGTAAGAAATGTGTGACTTTGTTGACAATGCCTATGTAAAATGTTTTGTGTAGGTTATAGGCTGTGTGCTGTGACAGGACTGAGCTTCGTTGGGTCACTAAGAACAGATTGTATAATTGTGAGGGTCCCTTAGGGCTAGAGGTATCTCTACAAGCCATCAGCAATAATATAACAACATATATTTAATAATTATATATATATATATCAATCATATATCTAATAATCCTATATCTAATAACTGGACAGTGTTAGAATCTTTATTTACAACTTACAAATTCACATAGTGAGTTAAAAACTCTACTTGCTCTAGTAGTTGTCTGAACTAATCCCCAGTAGACACAACTCACCCCATCACCCAGTAGTTGTCCACCCCCCACCCCCCGTTATGATTGTTTGAAACCCAAATAAATACTAATGGTACATTTTTACATTAAAAAATAAACTTAAGGCAGTCCATCTGATTACAGTGGGATTACAACATTCTACAAATCCATCTGATCTGGATTACAGCATGCTACAAAACTGAACTGGCCCACTCACTACAGTGCTACTGGTGATCTAGTGTGAACTTTTGTCTTAAAGGGTGGGTTATCTGCATTCTCATCACTGGTGGTGTAACAATGTGATGTTAGCATAAAGGCAATGTTAGCATGCCTTTAAGATGTTACAGAATCTTCAAAAGACTAAAATAAGCTTTTTTATTGGACCATGACAAAAACAAACAAAAATAATAAACTCTTCAATTCATTCGTGTGTAATCAAATGGTTTTCTTTGCATACTATTTCTCTCTCTCTCTCTCTCTCTCTCTCTCTCTCTCTCACTCACACACACACACACACACACACACACACACACACACACACACACACACACACACACACACACACACACACTTTTTCTGTCTTATTTTCAGTTTCTGAAGAGTGTAATGACCTGCAAACTGCAGTGTTTTGTGTTTTATCTGAAATGTCCATTTGTACAATATATTAAATAATACTGTTTAAAAAGAGATAATTGTGTTGTTGAGCTCAGTGTGAAGTGCATTAACTGGTTGAACAGCACATACCTGCTAACCTGGGCAAAGCACTGCCTCTCACATTACACGAAAGAGACCATGTATGTACACATCAACTAACCAACATGTTTGTGTCTGTACATGTTTGTATGTATTGGAGGGGGCACTGGTAGGCAGAGTCTGTGCTCAGTAATCCTAATCCTGTTTGTGAATTCCTGACATGCTGGTAAACTGTGCAAAATCTCAACCAGTTGTGAAAACCGGAATATTGGGTGGAGTTAGGGTTAGGGTTGGCTTTAAGGTTAGGGTTGGGGTTGGGGTTAGAGTTGGAGTTGGGGTTAGGGTTAGTTTGGGGCTTTCTTAAAATCTGTATTATCTATTCCAGCAATTACTGCTTGTCTTCTGAAAGAGGCTCCCTCTCTCTCTCCCGCTGTCTCTGTTTCTCTCTCTGTCTCTGTCTCTCTCTCTCTCTGTTTCTCTCTCTCTCTCTGTCTCTCTCTCTCTCTGTCTCTCTCTCTCTCCTTCCTCTCCTTCCTTATCATATACACACAGACAGACAGTAGAGACAGAAACATACACATACTGCTGTATTATTGTGCTTCCACTTAATTTCCTGCTGTTTGTTTGTGTGTGTGTGTGTGTGTGTGTGTGTGTGTGTGTGTGTGTGTGTGTGTGTGTGTGTGTGTGTGCACATCTGCCTGCCTGCAGGGAACACACACTTGGATTAGTCACATTTCTGCAGCAGGAGAGAGTGGTGGGGGTTCTAGACCTACTAGCATTCAGCACATGTCCAGATTCAGCGCATGTTCCTTCTGTATGGGCTTCTCTCCTTGTGACCACTGATATTATGCAATCTCCATGAATCCTGGGGAGCTCATAATATATGGAAATGACAATTTGCCCCACATGCATTCATTCTGTGGTAGAGGGTCTGTAATTATAGTTGCAGTTCAACCAAAATGTAAGAATTATTGTATTCCTAAAGTTATGTTATTTACCTGCAGTATAAATCAGAATCAAAATGGCTTTTGTTTATAGCCGTGACAGTCTCAGCAAAAGTGTAGTTACTGAGATTAGGATGAAGCTAAACTGTGTCTTATTTACTCATTAATAAAGTGTTTAATGTAGTTCAACATATAAGGGAACTTCATTCACACACTATTTATTCACTCTGCCCCCTACACTTGCTTCTTTCTCTCTCATTCTCTTCCTCTCGTTCTCCAGTGGTTATTCTTGCCCTTTTTTTTTTCTCACACACCCATTTTTCTCAGTTTCTCTCATAGGTAGGTGTAGATAATATGATGGATGCACCAGATGATAAAGCAGGTATATTTTAAAGAAACAATATGAACATTAATACTAACATATTTCTGTTAAAAATCTAAATTCATGAGAATAGGGTGAATAGTTTGTGTGACTAGACTAGAATATCACTCACTGAAACATTATCAGACAACAACATATTTTAATCAAAGAAAACATGTTTCAGGAAAGTGGAAAGTGTGTTGGAAAACTGAAGCCCACTGAAGCGCATGGATAACCAAGTAGATAATGTTAACAGGAAAATCCCACAGATGTAAAATGTTCAAAATCTTTTCCTTTCTTGTGCAACCATGTGCAGCACTAACATCACAAAACAAAAAAAAACCCTAATTCTTAAAACAAATGTAACCTGGTTCATTAACCTTAACCCTTACCCTGACCTTGAGCCTAACCCTTACCCTGACCCTGACCCTAACCCTGACCCTGACCCTAACCCTAACCCTGACCTTGAACCTAACCTTTACCCTGACCCTAACCCTAACCCTAACCCTTACCCTTACCCTTACCCTGACCCTAACCCTTACCCTGACCCTTACCCTAACCCTTAACCTGACTCTTACCCCAACCTCATCAATTTGCTTTGCTTCTGAAAAAGCTCCCAACAGTTCAACACAATCCCGGCTCTGTTATTCATGATGAAAGTATTAAAAACCTGGAGCTGTTTTCCAAAAATGACAGAGGTTTCTCTGAAACAATTCTTTTTCATATTGGGCTTCCATGATTGTCTGGATTCTTTCTCTCACAGAGGCTCCAGTGTGTCTAGATCACACACACACCCCCACGCACAGCTCGCACACATGCAAACACACACATGCATGCACAGCTCACACAGACGTACAGCTGCACAAACACAAACACACTCAGCTCATACTTGCACAACTCACGCAGATGCAAAAACGCACAAAAACACACACACGCACAGCTCACACATGCACACACACATACATTTATACACACACATGCAAAGCTCATACACATACACAGACGCACACACACAGTTCGCACAGTAACACACACACACACACACACACACACACACACACACACACACACACACACACACACACGCGTACAGCTCACAGAGACATGCACACGCACACAGAGCTCCTACAGCTGACAAGGCTCACACATATTGGTCTGATTTATTAATGTGGGTGTGGCCTTCATTCACCAGGCACAGAAGGAGTAAATAGAGAATGAATGAATAATTACTCATGTGCAGACTCACACACAGGGGCATGCGCTTATGCTCACACACACAGAGGGGCGTGTGCCCATGTGCAGATGCACAAGGACGGGTATGTGCCCACGTGTAGATGCACACACAGGGGAATGCACTCATGCACAGATGCAACACAGGGGTATGCACTCACACACAGATGCACACACAGGAGCATGTCCTCACATGCAGATGCACACACAGGAGATTTTGTGTTACGCAACACCAACTAACTTATGTAACTGCAGGAGCACCAGCCAAGGAGGAAGGGGCTATAACCCAATATTCCCTTAATGAGCCTCAAATTCACCATGGACCTGGGGGATGCATGCACCTGGGGGATGCATGCACCTGGGAGGCATGCACCACATACACACACAAACGTGCACACACACACACACGCAGGAGCAGGATTCTCACTAGAGTAGGTGATTCTCTTTATAAATCCCACCGTTGAAGTCAGAGGTCAGGGGTCTGGCTGGTTTTCGCTTCCCTTTTGGACAGGAACCAAATTGAATTCTAGTGTCTGGTTGTCATCTGTTCATAAACGTGAGTCTATTGGAAACTCACTTCCTGGTGTAAAGTGAATGAAATTCTTATGCCAGGCAGGTAACTCTGACGTGGAGGATACAAAATAAACCATTAAAACATTTAATACACTATAAAATGCGTAACTTTATATGATCCGCCAAATCCCTTTGAAAGCAGTATTTGATGGTAATGTAATGTATAAATTTTCATATGGCATTATCAGGTGTTATCTAACAGAACAAAGAAACTACCAAGCTTTTTTAAAATATAGCCCTAAATTGGGTCGTCTTCTTAAGCAGGTCCTGCACAGAGCCCAGGTCATCAACAAGTGCGGCAAACAGCCCAGGTCGTTAAGCAGGTTGTGCACAGAACCCTGGTCATTAAATTAGTCCTGCACAGAACCCAGGTTGTAAAATGAGTCCTGCACAGAACCCGGGTCGTTAAGTTAGTCCTCTACAGAGCCCAGACTGTGGAGTTCCATTTCGGTAACCTTACCTCCAAGCAGTCTGGCAAGCAGGAAGCCACAGCTTGACACATTGACACACTGAATTTTAATGCAGCTGCTATTTTCGGGCTTTGCAGTGCAACACGATTCGCTCCAAGCACAGCAGGCAGGAGGCTGGGGTGCTAATCTGATTCACCTGATATCCTGAGAATTGTCACCCGCTGAATCCTGATGAGGACAGCGCATCACCTACCCCAGGGAGGACGTCATGGGGTCAGCAGGGACCCCAGCCAGCCAAGCATGGGGAGAGTGCTTGGGTGATGCTGACAGCACTGCAGAGTTTAGGGCAAACATTGACCAGCCTTTCAAGACATTTACCCTAGAAGTGACCCAGAGAAAAGTGAAACACAAAAATCAGCCTTTTCTGTGGAAAACATACCAGTAGAACCTGTAGAGACATTTTTGTACATATGGTATTTATTGCATGCTTACAGTGATTCTTAAATAATTTTCCTTAAAAAACACATTCAATCTTTCTACCTCTTAATGGGGCTGAAATGTAGATGTTTGACTGGTTCCATAAGGGTTTTTAGAGCTGTTTGTCCATATTACTAAGACAACATTACAATAACTTCAGAATATGGTGTCAGGTTCGGAGATTTGTTTTTTGTGTAATCTCAAATTGTGATGGCTGTGGCTGTCAAGCTGGTTCTTATTGTTACACACCGTGTATTACACACCGTGTGTTACACACCATGTCGGATGTGAGCATTGTCATTACCATAGACATGATCTGATGATTGATGATTAATGATATGATTAATAACTGGTTATTTAATAATGTTCTATCTCATGCAACAAATGTTCTTCTTATGCATCAATGTTTAATTTTTAAATGGATTTAGTACAACAGACAAACACCCCTAAACCTTTATATATTGTATATCTCTTTTATTTATAGCTTTCATCCTTTATACAAATCAACAAAACAACAAATGAGAAAAAATACTGAATATAAAATGGGCTAAACATTGAAGTGTGCTATTATATGACAATATGATAGTATATTACAATATGTCAGTGTGCTAGTATACAGTATGACAGTGTGATAGTATATGACAGTGTGCTAGTATATGTCAGTGTGCTAGTATATAACAATGTGATAATAAATGACAGTGTGCTAGTATGTCAGTGTGCTAGTATACAATATGACTGTGTGATAGTATATGACAGAGTGCAATTATATGACAATGTGCTAGTATATCGCAGTGTGCTATTGTATGACAGCATGATAGTATATGACAATGTGCTAGTATAGGTCAGTGTGATAGTATATAGTATGACAGTGTGATAGTATATGTCAGTGTGCTAGTATATAACAATATGCTAGTATATGACAATATGATAGTAAATGACAGTGTAATAGTATATATCAGTGTGATAGTATATGTCAGTGTCATAGTATGTCAGTGTGCTAGTATACAGTATGATTGTGTGATAGTATATGACAATGTGCTAGTATATGTCAATATGATAGTATATGGCAGTGTGATAGTATTTGTCAGTGTGGTAGTATATAGTATGACAGTGTGATAGTATATGAT
>NC_137518.1:412500-572500 GCF_041902795.1 Electrophorus electricus
GAAGTATGTGTGCTTGTGCTGGGTCATTTGTTGAGTGTATAAGTCACGTGCACATCAGCATTTCTTCGGCACTTATTCCCATAACATCTGCACTTTTGCTGCTCATGTCCCAGTAACAGGTAGAGCACCTGGAGATCTTCACTGTGTGGATCAGAATCACTTTTCTTTCTTTCTTTCTTTCTTTCTTTCTTTCTCTTTCTTTCTTTCTTTCTTTCTTTCTTTCTTTCTTTCTTTCTTTCTTTTTGGCATTACAAAACTTTGTCTTCAAAAACTTTGCAAGATTTTATAGCATAGAAAAGTTGTATATAATAAATGTATATGTTTTTTATTTATATAAAGTTATATATAATAGCACAGTTATATAATAATTATATAACAGATTTCTATGTTTATTGTATTTTATATATATATATATATATATATATATATATATATATATATATATATATATATATATATATATATAAATTATAATTTATATTACATATAATATTATTATATAATATATTATTATTTTATAATTATAATTGCAGAGACCTTGCCAAAAAAAGTCTTGATCAAGGCAAGATGGACCTAACAGAACAACTTCTGAGATTTGTGATATCTAAAGATTGTTTGCATCTGGAATGATGGGAATAGTTTTGCTTTATTTTCAAGCAGTGTAAAGGAAATTTGGATTCTTCCTGTATATAACCTCATATATTTATTATGAGGACATACGAGGTCTTGCAAGGTACATATGCAGGTACATATATGAGGTTATATACAAGAATAATAAATAGTATTCCCATAGTACTCCATATCACTGATAGTCATGGAGTTGGGCTTACTGTGGGCTTAACCTCTTAAAGTAAAGACCAGGCTGATTATTTAGTTATTATTATTATTTATTTATATTATTATTTAATTATTTATTATACCTGTATATAACCTCATATATGTACCTGTATATGTACCTTGCAAGACCTCGTATGTCCTCATAATAAATATTTATTATCACATGTAGATGCAGGTGTAGTTCTGAGAAGAGCTGTAGATGCAGGTGGAGTGTTTATCTAAGGAGCATGCAGACAGTCCTGGCAGTCACGCATGTAATTCTGACCAGCACGGCCCATAGGGCAGTGGGTTTGAGACTGCTTACATGCTGTTCTACTGCCTCAATTATGTCTCATTAGTTATGATGCCATGGACAACTCTTCTTAGGCTGGGCTGTCTGTGGGCTTCTGACTTGTCTATCACATGCTAAGTCTTTCCACTCAGTATTTCCTTTATTTGGTGAGGGTCAGGCTGCTGGGGACAGGCTGAAGGTTGTATTTCTGAGTATTCCCATAGTACTCCATATCACTGATAGTCATGGAGCTGGGCTTACTGTGGTCTTAACCTCTTAAAGTAAAGACCAAGCTGATTATTTAGTTATTAATCTTAGCTCTGAGTGTGTAATGTTAATTATTAGTAATATATTGCAGTAAATACATTCAACTAATGTTTAACCTTTGGGCAAATTGTGGAATGTGATGGGTTTGTAGACACCAGACAATGCTTTCACTCCCCTAGGAATTCTGGGTTGGGAATTTAAATGTGTGAATTTATTTTTATGTTTTTATGTTTATTTTTTAATGTTTCTGTTTTTAATAATTTTTTAATTTTCCTTTGTTGTTGTTGCCCCGCCCACTTTTCCCTTCTGTCTTTTTGGCTGCTGTGCCCTTGACCTCCTCGTTAGTGCTGGATTCCTCATTAGTGTTCTATGATGGGATTCCTCATTAATGTTCTTGGGCTGGATTCCTCATTAGTGTTCTATGGCTGGATTCCTCATTAGTGCTCTATAGCTGGATTCCTCATTAGTGTTCTATGATGGGATTCCTTATTAATGTTCTTGGGCTGGATTCTTCATTAGTGCTCTATGGCTGGATTCCTCATTAGTGTTCTATGGCTAGATTCCTCATTAGTGCTCTATGGCTGAATTCCTCATTAGTGTTCTATGGCTGGATTCCTCATTAGTGCTCTATGGCTGGATTCTTCATTAATGTTCTTGGGCTGGATTCCTCATTAATGTTCTTGGGCTGGATTCCTTATTAGTGCTCTATGGCTGGACATTTAAGATGTAGTGTTACCATTTCAGTTTGCTTACCAATAACAATATTACAATCAAACCATTTGGGGGGAAAAAAGATTTACTTTAAGAGAATCCACTAGATTACAGTTGTTTGCATTTGTAAAAAGTTTAAAAATTTATTAAATTATCTGAAAATAATTTTATCTAGTTTATTTTTGGTAACAAAACATTTCAGAACAAGCTTGTAATTGTCAAATTAACAGATATATGAGCAGTCACAAGGTCCTGTGTAGATAACAGATGAGTTGAACACATCACAAATGACTAGATAGATTATCATCTCTTCCTCTCTCTCTCTCTCTCTCTCTCTCTCTCTCTCTCTCTCTCTCTCTCTCTCTCTCTCAGATGTGGTGGACACATGACAGATGACTAGCTAGACTAGCATGCTCTCTCTCTCTCTCTCTCTCTCTCTCTCTCTCTCGCTCTCTCTTGCAAATCTAGCACCATGCTCTCAGGTTTCAGGTTAAGCCTGACAGACATCTGAAAGAATTTTGTGTGGGTTTTGTGTGTGTGTGTGTGTGTGTGTGTGTGTGTGTGTGTGTGCATGTACGTACATGTGCTGAGTAGTTGGTTGCCATGGTTGCCAAGGGAAGACCAAAACACAAACTCTTCTTAGTCATCGCATGGATTACCAAATGCCCTTCCCTTAATGGCAAGAAATGAGAGCTCTTCTCACGTAGATGTGTAGATGTGTCTGCACTTGTGTGTGACTGTGTTTGGGGGCGTGGGGCGGGGGTGTATGGGTGTGTAAGTATATGTGTCTGTGAGAGAGAAAGAGAGAGCGAGTGTGTGTGTGTGTGTCCGTGTGTGTATGTGTCTGTGTGATAGTGAGTGTGTGTGTGTGTGTGTGTGTGTGTGTCCGTGTGTGTATGTGTCTGTGTGAGAATGAGAGGGTGTGTGTGTCTGTATGAGAGTGAGAATGTGTGTGTGTGTGTGTGTGTGTGTGTGTGTGTGTGTGTGTGTGTGTGTGTGTGTGTGTGTGTATATGTGTGTGTGTGTGTGTGTGTTTCAATGAGACTGGCACTGTGCTTCTTTGGTACTATGTGTCTATATGTGACATGACTGCATATACGTCAGCTTGAGTATTTGTGTTCCTCTTGGCAGTAAACATTTTTACAGGGTTGCTGTCTGATTCTTTCTGTGTATGCCTGGCTTCTACACCGTTACCTCTGAGTGCTCCAAACTCATCTTCACTTTCATTGAGATGTTTGTCAAGTTATGTGCTTACAAATCCTCCAGCACGTACAGCCCACTGTGGGTCACACTCCACTCTACCGTGTGCTCCATCTTCCAGGACTGGAATGCACCTCCCCCCCACATGAGATTTTCTTTCGCCCCTTTTTTGGTGCGGCAGTAGCTAATGACGGCAGCATGTCAGCACATCCTAAAGTCTTCGAGTGGATGTGCGACAGACTGGCGATCCGCTTACCAGCTCCGGACACAAACGATCAAACTCTGCTCTGAGCACTGGTGTGTGTGTTCACGTGTGTTAACTTCCGCTCTCCCTTGTTTAATTGTGTTGCATTCTTTGACCACATAGAGAGCTTTCATAATGGTATTAGCTTGTGAACTTGGGTAATGGCTCCCATATGTGCAGGTTTAGTGCACAACCAGCAGTCTGGTGTCCACGCTGTGCACCAGGGAAGGGAATTTCCATCCACTACACAACAGTTCATAGTTGTCATGGGGGAACATGGTCTTGTTTGCCTTTGTGCGTGTGTGTTGCTTCTCTTCCCCTTACACATTCACCATATTGTTTTTACAGTTTCTACATTTCCTGACCTAGCAGCACAAGGTCAACTCTTCAGTTGCCTCTGTCCTCTCACAATGGTCCTCTAGAACTGCTTGTTTACAAATGTTAAAACCACTGTTGTAATGGTCAAGAAATGGCTGAGAAAGTCTCTGTTAGGGCTGTCTATCATATGCTAGTAGTTCCAAATGAATGCTCATATGAAAACTCATATGGTCTTATTTGATGATAAAATCCAACCAGCATGTCAGGTTAAACTCTGACCAGGTTTCTGTCAGTCCAGAGTAAAATTTGATCTGGGTTTGGATGGCAGGAACCTGGTGGGACCTTGGCTGTAACTGAAATGAAGAGATCTGGCCATGCTGCTGGCCATCTGCGTGTGAGACCGTGGGAGCTAAGGCTCCGGAATGCCATGGTGTTGGGTGATGTCATCTGGTGGAAGTGTTATCCCGGGGCGCTATGAACTGCGTCTGGGTCACACATCTCAGATTCCTCCGGCCCTGGAGGGACATGGCGGTCTCAGCGTTTCTCTTGGACAGTTTCTCCAGTTCCAGATTGGTGTTATGCTTATTGCCCAAGATTAAGAAACCAGAAGGGGAAAATGAAGTTGTTAAGTAGGAAAAAGAAAAGGAAAGAATCAAAACCTTTAATACAAATCTAAAGTGTATTTAATATGTATGAACTGTATAAATATAAATTACTCTTTGTAGTATGACCAATTAAGCTCTTTTTATCTTAAAGGTAGCACATTGTTTTCAACGTTACTGAACATGGAATTTGAATGTCTGGCATTACCAAAATGCATATTCATTTATTAAAATATATAGCTATGTACTGGATAGGAAAGGTGCTTATAGTCATTAGGTAAAGAGAAGAGCACTGAGAGGGGACTTCTCTGTGCTTACATAGCAATGTCCACATGGAATTTTGCTGGCATAACAGCAGTCTAGTGAACTGAAACTAAAGCCAAAGTTCTGCCAGGCAGAAGTCTAAAGCATGTTGCTCATCTGCTGTAGCAAAAGACAACAAAAGAGAAAGTGTTCAGTGTAATATTCTCCCTACCATATCATCTTAGTTTAACCAGACATTTGGGAAACCCAGCCCTTGTCACTCATTAGCTATAGTGAAAGTTAAAGGATCCAAATGTTTCCATGCATCTCACATGCAGCTCTCCACACCTGTTCACCTGTTCACCTGCAGGATTTGCTGTGCAAACTCTCCTCTACCTTCTCTCCCTCCACCTGTTGGTTCTGCCCAATGTCGTCACCCTCGGCCGCCTACGTAAGTCCTCTTCTGCCCCACAAATGGGCGGTCTGCTCTTAGATGCCCCTATTCCGATCTGACCTCTGATCAGTTCTTACGAAGATGTTTACAAGCCTTAATGTTATAGATTTTTAAAAAAGCATCTCAAGTAAGAGTTCTGATACAGGATCAGGCCTCCACTCACAGTGTAACTATAGTTATTAGGACCAAATAAATAAACCCTTTTCCTAGGTCAGTACTATTATTGTTTAGTAAATATGGGTCAGTGACTGTTGTCATGGTACATGTAAAGGAAAATTCATAAAGGGGATTTCAAAATGAAAAGCTCTGAAAACATGCAAGCAACTGTATTAGGATACAGTTCTCCTAACATGGAATTCTTTAAATCCCTGTGCTTAGCCTCAGTCTCTTAAACTGAGCTGATCCTGTATGTAGATAAGATGTAATTATAAAAGTGTATGTGTGGATCAATGATTTTTTATTATAATTTGGAGAGCCTATTTACAGAGCCTATTTAAATGCAAATCAAAAGTGATTATGAATCAAAGATTCCATAAGGTGAGGGCTACCACACACTGCAGGGTCCCATCTGCCCACACACTGCAGGGAACAGGCAAAAAGAGGACACACTGGAGGTCGTTCTTTAGGTCAGAATGGTATGGAGGTGAAAGGTCATCTTCGATGACATTTTGCATTTCAGGCTCTAGTTGCCATGGCAGCAACCAGCCCTCCTTGTTAGCTCGAGACCTCATGCAGGAGGAAGTAATGGAAGCTATGCTGTTATAACTAGGTCACATGAGCGCTTCAGTTTATTTATTTTGAAGAGCATCAGAGGAGATGCTGCCTGCACCGTGACTGGGGCTCCTGCTTCCCTGAGAAGCTACACACACATTATTTACACCTTTGTGTACTTTTTTTAGGACAGTATCAAGAATAAATCCTGGTTGGATAAACCTCATATTACATACTGAACATACCTAAAATCTTTATGAAGGCTAAATTTGATGTATTGCTGAATAAATTGTGTTAAATTAAAAATAAGCAGTTGATAATTCCCTTACGGCTGCCTGAGTGAGATATATGTAAACAGACATGTTTCACATGACTATTTCTTTAAAAGAATACAATTATTGCAAATTTCCTTTGGAAGTTAAGAGTTAAAATTGTTGTTGATAAGTCCATTTTAAGTTACTCTAAAATAGATTTCCATTTGCATCAACATGCTTGGATGTTTGGGGTGAAATGCAGTCATCACTTCTAACAGGTATCTTAAAGTAAGGTTCAACCAGTGAGTCTAAAATGTCTTCTTACAGCCTGATTGCATTTGAAAACAGTGTTGTATTGGAAGATGTCAGCTGTAACTCTACACTGTTGTCCATCAATGATTTAATGGGTCTCTGGTTTCTAACACTTACTGTCAGAAAGCCAGGCATCATGTCAAATTACACCAGCAAAACGATGATGTAATCTCAGCCCGGAATTGATCCAACAGTCTGTAGAGGCTCTCCTCCCTCTCCCTGCTGGACTACAGAAAGATGAGACTCGCCCTTAGAACAATATAGCGCATAATCAGAGTGTAACAAACAGTATCCTAATGACATAATGTGGCCAAAAAGATCAAAAAGATCGATATGTTCCAGTTACTTTAGAATCCTGGGTAACATTTCTCAGAGATGGGAGGAAGCTGTAGCTCCTAAAGTGCCTGCAGATATTGATCCAGGCATATGTGTGGGAGGTGATGACTGTCCCAGGTGCTGTAGCTCACCTGATAAAGCAGGTAGCGCATGCTACTGGTAACACTAAGGTCACCAAGGTGTTTGATTCCTAGGGAGCACACGTGATGTCATCTGGATAAATATACAAATTGGTCTGAGTAAGAGCGTTTGCCAAATGCCATAAATATGAGATTAGAGCACTTTCTTCTGTTTCTAAAGTACGGGGCAGAGCTACATTCTGCTGTAAATCATTACCTAGTTAAATAGTTTAGGTGTACTGTTAAATATGGTTAGGTATACTGCATAAGGTATCAATACACTGACCAGTGGAGGTTGTAAATTATAGTTTAATAATAGCATTCATAGACTGCTAGTGCCTAATCATGACTACAGTGAATTACAGGCAATAAATATAATATATGATCAGGAGAAGACAGAATGAACCTTTGCCAGTTTTTATTAATGGATCCCATAATTCTTCTATGTCTGGTTATTATCCAACTCTTAGGTAGGCCACAGTGGAGAGAACAGGCAATATAAACTATTATTTTAGATTAAATCTTATGACACACACACACACACACACACACACACACACAGAGTGAGTGAGAGAGAGAGAGAGAGAGAGAGAGACTCAAAATGACAGAAAAAGTGCAAGCTTGTACATACCTATCACCCCACACCATCGCCATGAATCAACCAGCAATTCATCTACAAGAGATATTAGTTGCACTTTTTAGAAAAGCAAATATTAGTTTTATATCAGCAATTTTAAAATGAAATTTAATCAAAGTGTAATATCATTTGCCATTCAATTTAATTAACATTCCATGTGACTGCATTGCTCTTTTTTAATCATTAGTCAGCGTATAAGACAGACTGGTCAATTAGGCAGCATATGAGAGAGACTGGTCAATTGGGCAGTGTATGAGAGAGACTGGTCAATTAGGCGGTGTATGAGAGAGACTGGTCACTGATTGCCTTATCAATAGAACTCATGAATGAGCAAGTAAACATCACAGGCTCACAAGGAAATGGCCCTTAAAATCAGTGTAGGTGTGTGTGAGTGGCCCTTAACGTCAGTGTAGGTGTGTCCTGCTTAGACCTGCATAGACTTGCACAGATCTGTACAGACCTGCACATACCTGCATAGACCTGCACAGATCTGTACAGACCTGCATAGACCTGGCTCCTGCATCTGCAGGCAATTTCATAAAGCTGCCATCCCATACAGTTGATATGGGCATCACTGGTGCACAGAGCAAACTAGATGCTCTGAGCATCTAAAGGGCAGCGCTTTGATTAGATGTGGATTTGTGCACCAGGCAAACAAGGCATGGAAAAGGCATGGAAAAACAGCAGTGGGTCTGCAGGTCTAGAGAGTTACAAGGTGAAGAAAGTGATTAAAGTGATTCTAGACTGGGTGTCTTTTTCTCATGCCTCTCTTACAGCAAACTATGACTCCTGACACCTAAGTCATTAGATCATTTTGCTCTGCCAAGGAAGTGTATTCAAGTAACTTGAAGACATTCGTAAGCCAACATTTGGTTGTTGTATTAACTTTAACTGATAGGTTCTATAAGTGTCTAAGCATGAGTAGTGACTGGAGCAGATGTAGGTCTGCACCCGGAGGACACCCAGCAACAGATACACTGTTTAAAACAACACCAAGCTGGATTCCTTCTACACACACAAGACAAACGTCAGTGCTAAAGATTTAGCACTGCAAAGCTTGTCTGGAAGGCCAGCGTAATGAGATGGAGGTGCCATTCCTAAGGGGACCTCTTTGAGTTTACTACATACTGATTTCACATCCATTAACAAATGAAAAGTTCCATTCAGTTTGGTCTTTTTATTACTTGTCAAACAGCAGCTCAAAGTCCTGTTTCCTTCTACACATTGCACTATGAATACTCAATATCCAACACTATTGTCAAGAGTGCTCTGTGTTGTGTGAATTTTCACAGTGACAGTATATTCAAATGAATACTCAGAAACATTTTTTACTGGCTGGGTCACTGTTCAGAACTGTCTAATTCATGTTAGAAATTAACAATACCAACTTAGCATTAGCCCTGTAGGAAGTTCCATGTAAATGCAAAATGTCTGCCTTTAAAAAGAAGAATTCATGGGTGTGCTCATATGCTGTGGGTCTGGTAAATACCGGTTCTTCCTAGGGTGTCCACTGCGGCCCTCCAGGGACATTCCACTTGTCACAATTGGCCCCTCCTAGTGTTCTGTCGCCATGATTTCTCTGTCTTGTGTCATTGTTTACCTTTCTCCATTCCTGTTCTAGTCTCTGTTTTGGTTTTCGTTGTCTCATTTGTATCACCTGTTCCTTATAGTTCTCATTAGTACATGAATATATACACCCTGTGTTTGTTCAGTCTCGGCACTTGTCATTGTTATCCAGACCTCTTTTATGTGCTCAACCTGTGGTATTTGTTATTCAAGCCTCTGCCGTGTTTGCTTGTCATCGTTGTTTTGTTCATACCACTTATTGTGTCATTTGTGTTGTTTAGTTATAGCCATCTTCCTTTTTCTGTGCTTTCTGTATACTATGTATTCTCATCCTCTCTGTGCTGGCTCTATGACCCTGGACCATGACTACGACTCTGATTTTGGATTTGCTCCTAATAAATTTCACTCAGTGAATGCATCCACCTTATCATCGTTCCACGTCACAGACATCACAGAATGACCAGCCTAGTAATGATGCAGTGAATCTCTGGTATGTGGATGAAACTCCGGCTGTTACTACATATTCAGACTCTGCCACGTCTCAGTGCCACAAAGCCAGAGAGCAAATCCCCTGACACTGCGGGTACACAGGCACATCATCCATGTCCCATGACAACGATGAGATCCCAGGAAAGCCCATGAACCTGCAATGTATTGGGCAGCGTATGAGAGAGACTGGTCATTTAGGCAGCATATGAAAGAGACTGGTCAATTAGGCAGTGTATGAGAGAGACTGGTCATTTAGGCAGTGTATGAGAGAGACTGGTCAATTAGTCAGTGTATGAGAGAGACTGGTCATTTAGGCAGTGTATGAGAGAGACTGGTCACTGATTGCCTTATCAGTAGAACTCATGAATGAACAAGTAAACATCACAGGCTGACAATGAAATGGCCCCTAACGTCACTGTAGGTGTGTGTGAGTAGCCCCTGTTTTCAGCATAGGTGTGTGTGAGTGGCCCCTAACGTCAGTGTAGGTGTGTGTGAGTACATGATCTACAAATGAGCCATTGTGGGAGAAGTGTTGAGCCATGTGAGTGCTCAAACAGTTCCCAGACCTGAGCATACACACTTTCCCTTCTGCCATGAGACAAACTCACCCCCTCCTACGATGAGACCCCAGGTAACCCCATGAGCATGTGGGTCTTGATCAATACTGCAGGGCGGAGCCTCCTGCAGTGTAAGACGTGAGTAGGCTGAGTGAATGCATGGCTAACCTGTTTTATGGTACTCAGTTTGTTCTCAAATGCACTTGTGAGCTGCCCATAGCCTGTGTGAGAGCTGCTGGGTGGTTTCTGTATCTGTGTTTTCCTCCACGGTCTCTCCTCCTGTCCCAGTGGCTCAGCTGGTTCCTGTACCCGGTGTGGAAGACGCCATCCAACCAGTTCATATTCCCATGTCTTGTGCCAGGTCTGCTCCTGTGACCATGTCTCCAGATATAGCGGACGCCATAGATGACACTGTGCCTCTGGACCTCTCAGAACCGCCGCCAGCTGCAGCCATGCCTCCGGACTTGCTTCCTGTCTCTTCTGCTTCATGTTCCCCGCCCATCCCGCCAGCGTCTGTATCACCTGCTGCATGTGCCTCATGGTTCTCACCCGTCTCACCCCTGCTGGTGTCTTCTGTCCTTGTAGGACCCCCACGTCTCTGTATTTTTCAAGTTCAAGTTCAAAGTTCAAAGTTTATTTGTCATGTACATAGTCATACATGGTATAACTGGCAGTGAAATGCTTTTTGTAACTGCTCTGTCCAAGCTGAGAAGAGATACAAGGAAATACAGGGAAATGGATGTGGTTTGATGAATAAATAAATATGTAATGATGGATGAAGAGGGAATGTATAATATGTATATATACAATGTACAATTTACAAATTTTATAATTTACAGGGGTTTTTTTGTTTTTTTTTTGTTATTGTGGACATCATGCACAGGTTCATCAGTTGCCCTGATTCAAGGCCCGAATGGCCTGTGGGAAGAAGCTCCTCTTCAGTCTCGCTGTGTTGGTCTTCAGGGAGTGAAAGCACTTCCCTGACCTCAGCAGAGAGAAGAGCCTATTGTTGGGATGAGTGGGGTCCTTCACAATCCTCCTAGCCTTGGTCTGGCACCGCTTGTAATATATGATCTGCAGGTCAGCAAGTTCCGTATGAGTGATGCACTCTGCTGATCGCACCACCCTCTGGAGTGCTTGTCTGTCCTGCTTGGTGCTGTTCCCAAACCAGACTGATGTTCCCCGTGAAGATGCTCTTAGGCGTCTGAGGTGGTAAAGATGCTGACGAGTCTTCTTTGCCAGGGAGTTGGTGAGCGGGACTAGGACAGGTCCTGCGAGATGTGAACTCCAAGATACCTGAAACTGTCTACTCTCTCCATCGTGGTTCCGTAGATCCTAGCCGGTTGGTAGTGCCACTCCTGCTTCTTGCTGCAGTCCACAATCAGCTCCTTTGTTTTGCTGATGTTTAGGAGGAGATTATTTTCCTGGCACCAGTTTTCCAGGTGTTTAATCTCCTCCAGGTAGGCCCTCTCGCTGTTGTCGGAGATCAGGCCCATGATGACGGTATCGTCAGCAAACTTGACAATGATGGTGGAGCTGGATGTGGCCACGCAGTCGTAGGTGTACAGTGAGTAGAGCAGGGGGCTTAGAACACAACCCTGAGGAGCTCCAGTGCTGAGGGTGTAGGTGGATGAGACACAGTTACCCACCCATACTGATTGCAGTCTGTTAGGAAGTTGGAGATCCAGTCACACAGGGATGGATGCAGTCCCAGATCCTCCAACTTGGTAGTGAGTCTGGAGGAGATGATAGTGTTAAATGCTGAACTGTAGTTGACAAACAGCATTTTAACATAATTATCCCTCCCTTTGTCCAGGTGGGTCAGTGTGGTGTGGAGCAGATGTGCAATTGCGTCATCAGTGGAGCGGTTGTGGTGGTATGCAAACTGCAGTGGGTCGATGGAGACTGGCAGTGAAGAGGTGATGAAGTCTCTGACCAGCTTTTCAAAGTACTTCATCACAACTGATGTGAGGGCATGTGCCCGTGTCTGTTTTCGTTCCTGTCCCTTTGTCCCTGGCCTAGCCTGCGTTGCTTTGTTGTTTTCCTCGTCCTTTTGTGCCTCCGGTCGTCCCTCATCATTTGTCATGTTTTGTTGTGTCTCCTCGTCCTCTCTACCGGCCCATTGTCTTCCTCGGTCTGTTTCTGTTCAGTGTTCTGGTCCTGCTCACATGCCCACATCTGTTCCTGGTTCTTGTGCTGTTCTGTCTGCTCCTGCTGTTGCTCTGGTTCCTGGGCAAATGTAATGTAAATGTAAATGTGAAGTGGTGCCATTTATCTTTCAAAAGTCTTGAGACTCGTATAGGTACACGCCTTCATAGACTCATGTAGGTACATGACATCATAGACTTGTGTAGGTAGATGACATCATAGACTCATGTACATACATGGCATGTACATACATGGTACATACATGGTAGACTCAAATACCAGGAGATTTTAGAAAAAAAAACAAAACTCTGCAGTAAAGAATGGGTTGTGGCTGGATCTTCAGTGATCAGTGATCCAAAGATCCTCCTAATATGACCCACTGACCACAGTGGCCAACCAGGCCATCTGGTATAAATTCCCCTGACGATCTGTGGGAGCAAGAGGAGATAAGATAATCTGTTGTCTATTAAATATAGGCATGTAACACCATGTACATGTAACCAGAAACAAATAACATCGAGTCTGGGTTTCTCCATGAATTCTAAAATTGCATAACCAAATAATTAATTTTTCTTTCATGAACAGAACATCCTTTACCCACAAACTAAACACACACACACACACACACGCACACACACACACACACACACGCACACACACATACAAAACAACCCTCTAATTAGTCAAGCACTGTGGAGGTGAATTGAGTGGTAGACCTGTGGGAGTTATAGGCACATTCAAAGAAGCAGGTGTTTTCTCTTTTTGCTGCCTAAATCTGGTTCCATACTGTGGTCTCCAGTGAAGTGACTAGACCACCCACAGTTTCCAGTTTCACCTCATCTGAGATTTCCTGAACTGCAACCAGCTCCACTGAAAGGTTTCAGATTATTCGTAGATTACTCAGCTTTACTGCTAGTTACTAATTTAGGATAGGCATCCTTTAGACAGCAATTGTTCTATAGTACAGGAATGATTGATTGATTGATTGATTTCTATTTACAGGACACTTTGTTCAAGTTACTGCTCTTAAAAACTAGAAAATTCTTGTAATGTTACCTTCATCTCACTCAACCAGAAACTCAAGTGTCACACTTAGCATTCAGGGGAAAAACCTCTGCTTCATTCCAAACCATTTGCACATAACCTCATTGAGGACCTCAGCTTGTGCACCCAGTGTACTGCAGGGTATCACAAACCAGTTACATCTTCTACATCTTTAAAGCCAGCTACCCTATGGCCAGGCAGGCTTCTTAATAGAAATCCGCCAGTGTGATTGCTGTGTAATGACAGTGGGCCATACTGCAGTGCCAGTGTGATTGCTGTGTAATGACAGTGGGCCATACTGCAGTGCCAGTGTGATTGCTGTGTAATGACAGTGGGCTATACTGCAGTGCCAGTGTGATTGCTGTGTAATGACAGTGAGCTGTACTGCAGTGCCAGTGTGATTGCTGTGTAATGACAGTGGGCTATACTGCAGTGCCAGTGTGATTGCTGTGTAATGACAGTGAGCCGTACTGCAGTGCCAGTGTGATTGCTTTGTAATGATCCTCTGCTGTGGCATCATCTACCATGTGACAGGGTCATGTGACCCTGCCAGAGCACTCCATTCATAGCAGGGTGGGTTAAAGGGAGGAATTGTGCACACTGATTGCAGAAGTGTTCCCTGTGGTGCTTGTCTTTTTGTTTATTTTCCCTTCCCTCTTTCTTGTTCTCCCTCCTGCTGTGCTTAAGGTCTCTCTCTCTTTCTGTTTCTCTCTCTTTCTCTCTGTCTTTCTAATTCCTTTTTCTCTCTGTTTGCTTCTCTTTTGAAGTTCCAGTCTGTCTCATTCAGGCTTCCTTGAGATTTCTGAGATTGTCACACTCTCTCTCTGCCTCTTTCATCTATTTGAGGCTGATTTCTGGCAGTGTGAGAAACTCAATGGAAGAGCCATCACTTCCTCACCTTTGCCCCAGACACACACACACACTCCTTATTTAATGAACCACTGTGTGGCTGCTGCAGCAAGCTTAACCCCTTCTTGGCTGGACCCCAAGCAGAATGTAAGCATTTAGTACTGCTATTACATACACACATACATTCATGCCAGCAGTGTTCAGTCTGAAAAGCGTCCAGGTGATTTGGGATGACTCTACCCAACATAATGTTAGTGTTCAAATTGTGCCCAAATCTGTTTATGATGGAATCTGTTATGGTGGAATCTGTCATGATGGAGATGTGCAAAATGATGTGCATGTAGGAGAACATTTTCATGGCATTTCCCACTGTCACATGCTCTCTCTATATATATGTGTTAGACCCCGCAGGGCATCTGTGCACATCCGTGAACATACGTGCACATCCATGTACATCTGTGAGCATCCGTGCACATCTGTAAACATCCGTGAACATCTGTGCACCCAGCTCCACATGAGCATATGCAGTGTTCCGCCTGCACCATTGCAGCGCTGACTCTTGGTTCAATTTTTAACCATTCATTAATCATGACCAGTCATTAATCATGACCATTCATTAATCATGACCAGTCTTGTATCTAATTAGGCTAACTCCATATTGCATTCTGTAGACAATTATGATCTGCTGTGTCAGATCTTTGGCATCCTGAGTCAACACAGGATGTATAACATTGACATAATTAGTGTATTGGACTTCTTAATAAGGTGATGTTATTCTTAGAATGAAACATGCAAGTACTTGAAGATTTTTGGTGATTGTGCTGCAGAGAAGAATGACTAACCAACATGCTACATCAGCATTCTAAACCTCCAACTTAATCCCAGTTGTTTTCAGTCTAAGCCCAGAGAAATGTGATACCATTTTCTCCCAAATCATCAGACTTAGATCAGAATGCATGATACAGTGCCCAGGCTAATTAGCCATGTCCTTTGAGACAGAGCTGAGGAAGTAGGTGAAGACATGTATATGATCAGGGCTTCTTCAGCAGACACTCTCTGCCCTCTGGTCTGCTGCTGCAAGTACACTTCCTACACACATGGCATACTCAGAATGGTGGCACACGTGGGAAGATTGTGCAGTGTCTGCTTCATGTTACACTGGGCAAGGGGAAGATTCATGATCATTTAGAAAAAGGTAGAAAACCACAAAGCATCATCCACTGACATCAGTTAGTGTTAACACTGGGATAAGGTTAACCCTAGTCCTAACCCATAACCCTAACCCTAATCCTAACCCCTAACCCTCACCCCTAACCCATAAACGTAACGTTAACTCTATCCCATTGACATTGTTTAGTGTTAACACTGCAATTAGTTTTCCATGAGTTTGTCAATTTAGTATCATAAGAACACTTTATCAATTAATCACCATGCACATGATTCTATAAATATCTACATGTGAACATGTTATGAAGATTTGCCTGTAGATAATGTGTTTCCCTTTATGACACAGTAAACTGATTTATCAGCCTTCACATGTGAATCACCATTTCTAGGAAAACTTAGTTTCACATAATTGTGCTCAACAGAGACCACAGACAGTCTCTGCATGTTCTGGAGATGTGGAGATGTGAAGATGCGCAACTCTAAGTTTATTTTCTAGTTTTTAAGGTGAACACAAAAAAATAAGGAAACCACTGAGATAATAACTCAACATCCATATCAATAATAAACTACAAAACTGTGGTAAATTATCCATGTCTATGTGTAATTAACTGTCTTTAACAAACTTTGTGGCCATGTGACTATATTCCTGCAGTTAGCAGCATTATTTGGAATGAACTATTCTAAAGTGTTTATATTATATGAACTATTCTAAAGTGTTTAAATTATATGAACTATTCTAAAGTAAGTGATTGACAAATATGAAGCAGCTGTACAAGGAATAGATTTTATATTTTAATGATTACATTTTTTTTTATTTTAATATATTACCAATGTATTAGACAATTACAGTGTAAAAAATAAAAAGTATGTTTTATTATTAATGTTTTTATTATTTATTATTATTCACACCTTAAATTTATATATTAAAATGTCTAATGTTAAAATGACACATATCTCCTTATGATTAGTTGACTTTAAAAATTAGCTAAAAGTTTATCAGCATAATAAAAGCACAGTGAATTGCCTCTCATATAATACACAGACATCCAGGCTAAATACAGCAGTACAAAATATCATTCAGGATGGTAATGCTGTAATTTTTGCTTCATTCATTTCTCAGTATATGAGCCAATCTCACCTCTTCCCTTGCATATGTGGTAAAATCTTATACTCAGACACTGAGTCAGGAACCCTTGGCTGTGTTTGTCAAGCTGTCAAGGCCCACACACCCCACGTAGGCAACGCAGTGGTGGGAAGGGAACTAGAGGCCTAAACCATGTAATCTGCAGATGCTGTCATGAACTCCATCTGAGTCAGCCTTCCTCCTGACAGCTCCAGACACAACCTTCTCTACCCCTCCCTCTACCCTTCAACCTTCCACCCTTCAACCGCTCCACCCCTCCCTCCACCCTTCAACCGCTCCACCCTTCCACCTCTCCACCCCTCCCTCCACCCTTCAACCACTCCACCCTTCCACCTCTCCACCCCTCCCTCCACCCTTCAACCGCTCCAACCTTCCACCCTTCCACCTCTCCACCCCTCCCTCCACCCTTCAACCGCTCCAACCTTCCACCCTTCCACCTCTCCACCCCTCCCTCCACCCTTCAACTGCTCCAACCTTCCACCCTTCCACCTCTCCACCCCTCCCTCCACCCTTCAACCGCTCCAACCTTCCACCCTTCCACCTCTCCACCCCTCCCTCCACCCTTCCACGCATCCACCTCTCCACCCTTCCACCCCTCCACCAATTATTTTAATTCATTAAGTGAAGGCATCTGCCAGCCCGATCCGTACCTCTAGTACTTCAAACCTCAAGTACGGCTCGGCTTGAAATACCTTGCTTCAGGTCTCATGGACGACAAGCATCGAGACTATCTTCTGTCCTGGCTCCAAGATGGTGGAATGAACTCCCGCTTGCTGTCCGGACAGCAGAGTCCCTTGCAGTCTTCAAACACAGACTGAAGACCATCTATTTGTAGAATATTTAAAGGACAACTGACACTGCTCCCTTATTGACTGACTAATTTAGTACTTATTGTAGGGCATTGTTTATTGTATTGTAGGGCATTGTTTATTGTATTGTATTGTATAGTTTAATTCTAATCTACTATACTCTACTTGGATATATTCTATGAGTAAATGACAAAGCACTTTTGTAAGTCGCTCTGGATAAGAGCATCTGCTAAATGCCGTAAATGTAAATGTAAATGTTTATGTTGTTTAGCAAACTCTAGCACTTATTGTTTATAGCACTTATCATTGTTTAAGATAGACCTTATGTATTTTGCACTTCTAGGTATCAGCATTCATCCCTGTATTTCTACAGTATTCTAGTTCATTGGTATGTTGGACTCTAACCTACTGTACTGTACTAGGATATTCTATAAGTAAATGACAAAGCACTTTTGTAAGTCGCTCTGGATAAGAGCATCTGCTAAATGCCATAAATGTAAATGTAAATCCCTCTCTAAGTTAAACTGTCAGTGAATGCGTCTGAAATGAACAATAATGCAAAAGGATTAGTTATATGTAGTTCCTTGTATTAAGATACTACATGACTATTAGACTACTGGAACTCAGTGTGGTCTTTTACACTAACATGTTTCCATAACATAAACATGTCTGTGTTCTTTAACTGCTAATTTTCCAAATAAAACTAACGAAGAGTAAGATCCAATATGAGTGTGAATATTCTTAACTTCAGCTGTTCGCTGTAATGCTTTAGTAAGTAGTGTAGTTTGGGATTACACCATGTTGTGCACCACATTCACAAGTTTCCTAGAGTGGTCACTTCCAAGAATGGATTTCATTTCCAAGTTGATTGCGAACCTAAACAATTTGTCAGGTAATTCATCAGGAACTAGAGATGGCCTTTGCAGCATTAGAACTGTAATTGCATTCTGAGAGATAAGACAAGATTCACATATCTGATTAATTTGATTATTTCTAATGAGTTTTTATTAAAGCAGGATTCAGGCCTGTGATTCAGGTTTTATTCTGTTCATATAAGCCCAGAATGGAAGTGTATAATGAGGGTTAATTTTATCATTTAAAGTTGAGTATATACACTGCGTGCCAGACATGAAAGGTCCTCGTAGAGTAAACAAATCTCAGTTCTTTAATTCAGTTAGCCAAGATCACTCCTGAACTATTGTTTTGATTTCTGTCTCAAAGAAAAAACAGAAGACTAAGGTTATAATTTTCCAGGGTCACTTGTAGTACATTACCACTGAAACTGCAATGAAACTGAAAACAAGCAACTTTCTCAGTGGGCATTTTCAGCTTCCCTAGCACTCAACATTGTTTACTACATAGAGAAAAGAGTTTCAGCCCCTTACACGTCTGTATGGGAAGCGTTACACCTGAGCTGAAGTTTTAGCCCCAGTCCTGTTTTCCAATACTGAGGTCTAACAGTATCATTACTGACCAAACGTTTGGAATAACTGTTCAGAAGTTTACAATTTTAAATAAATGTTATGGTAGATACTTAGCCAATGTAAAGCTATTCTAATAACTATTTTTCAAGTCATTTAAAGGAAGCCGGAACAAAACAAACTATAATAGTGTCCAGAAAGCGGTTCAGCTCCCAAAATGCGTTAAAATGTTTTGACATTGAGAATGATATTATAACAAACTTATTACCCATATTATAATAATCTTATTATCCATGCCTCATGTTTGGAAAGTGATGATAAAATCTTAAGACATTGTAGCAAATATAGTAATTCTAGAAATATATAGTAATATAGAAATTTCTAGTAAAATACAAACAGTGAGAGAAATACTGACAGAACCGGACAGGTGGTTTTTTTTATGATTTCAACCTTCTGGACTACCAGAAGCATAAAGGCTACTTACCTGGAATTAGTTGGTTTTTCATTTGTGAGCATGCTAGATCGCTATTTTTAGAGATGGTCTATGTTTGTAGGCTTGAGCTACAGGGAAGAGCTGCCCTCTGCTCTACTCAGACAAGATTACTCCAGGGTGTTAACGCATCAGTGCTGAAACTCCAAGAAGGGGCATTTCAAGGTGAAATTTCACTGGATTTTTACTTAAACATGGACATGTAGCCTTGGACTCACAGGCAAGCACAGATGTACAGGTTACATGTTCTATAGCTGCTTGTATGAAAGGGTGTTTAAGGCATCTTAAATTTATGAAACTCGTAAGTTAGAACCTGTACTGTACTGAAGACAGATCCTCAGGACACATACTGACGCTAAGACAGATCCTCAGGACATGTACTGACCCTAAGATAGATCCTCAGGACATGTACGGACACTAAAACAGATCCTCAGGTCATGTACTAACACTAAGACAGATCCTAAGGATATTTACTGACACTAAAACAGATCCTCAGATCATGTACTAACACTAAGACACATCCTCAGGACATGTACTGACACTAAGACAGATCCTCAGCATGGACTCTTCTTGTTGTTACATGCTACACTCTCAGGACTCAGGGACTATTACCTCTTTGTTCACCATTTACACCTACGCAGTTCTCAGTACAATATCAGTTTCAAGAACAGCCAATAGCAGCTGAGGATAAATTACAATCTCAGGCCAATGGCTGCCTCTCTGTGTTACCTAACAGCAGCGAGCAGAGATGAATGAACTGGCAGCCATGATAATGAAGACACCACGCTCACTGTGTAAAGTCTCTCGTGTTGTTGTTTTTTCCTTTTTGTGGCAGTACCATGAGCCATTCGAAATGAATCGTGTGGTTTAGAAGGGTGTAGCTGGTGCCGCATGTTTGTGTAGCGCAGACCATCCCACTGGCTCACCACTGTTTCAGCGTCACAAGGTCATGTGAACAAGAGCATTGTGTTGCTGTCAGAGCAAAAACCAGGTCAGCACCAACAAGCTCTGCTTGGGAGTGAGATGCTAATTACTCAATGGTTGGGTTAAAAATACTATATGAATGTGAGGGTGTGTGTGACAGACATCACGAGTCACTAGACACACCTCACCTAACCTGATCTCTTTGTCCATATGCTCGTTGTATCTCAGGCTTGATTGTCTCCTCCCTTTTTATCAGCTCTCCTTTAGCTCTTAGTGTTCAGTCTCACAAAAGGGACGAGGTGGCGCTCATTTAACTGTCAAATATCACTCTTTCAAAGTTTCCTTTTCAACTTTCATCTTTGTTGATTTTTTAATATTTGATTAAGAACTGCCCTGACAATACTTAAAAAGGGGTGTTTCGAATTGTTAAATATTCTAGAGAGAGAATAGTAATTGCTAGCCGTCCACCAGGAAGTATGAAAACTTACCCTAGTGGCCACTTTCTTTAAGAACAGGAAGTAAATATTATCTAAATAGTTCTTATCTTGTATTAAAAAAGAAAGTGAAGAAGGGTTCATATTCATTTAAATGAATGACTGCAAAGTCTGTATCTTTCACACTAACCTTTCTTTAATTTAACTATATAATTATCTTGCATTCTTAGTGTTTGTGTGGCACCATAGTGTATTATAAAGAGCACTGAGGCTGTTACCACCAGCTGTACCTAGTAATGTCTCAGGGAAAAGAGTGGCCTGTGTGTGTGTGTGCGTGCGTGCGTGCGTGCGTGCGTGTGTGTGTGTGTGTGTGTGTGTGTGTGTGTGTGTGTGTGTGTGTGTGTGTGTGTGTGTGTGCGCGTGTGTGTGAGTGTATAAACGAGTGACTCACACACCTCGTGCTGGATCACCATATTCAGTCCAAGCAGTGCCAGTCCCTGATGCACAACTGTCCCTCATTCAAATCATCTGTCTTCATTCATTTTCTCTTTTAGCCAATCACCATGCTTTGTCTCATTAAACATCATAGCCACTCCCTCCTTCAGCTGCTCCCTGGTCTCTTCCATTCTCGTAGGCTTGTGGCTCCTCCTCCACTGCAGTAGGCCAATCAGGAGCTGCGCTGCAAGATTGAGTGGCACTGTGTGTGCTGAATTCAGAGCAGACAGAGAAAGTGTCCACATTAGCATGCAGGACAGAGTGCCAGTGAACAACCCTCCAGCACGCAGAAGTCAGCATCACATGACTAGCTCGTTGTTATGTGGGCTGGCAGCTATTCCTACATGGCAGATAGAGAATGTCAAGCACGTCTTACGGTGGCCGACACACAACAGATCTCCTTCATATGGGAGGGAACTGAGTGGAGTAAATAATAAGCTGAAAGACCTGGCATGGCCCCCTTTCCTTCTCAGCTGATAGACCAGGGTGTGTGTATTTAACATGTATGTGAGTGAGGGCAAGTGTGTATGTGAGGGCATGCAGGTGTGTGTGAGGGAATACATGTGTGTGAGCCCCTCCGATCTTTGCACTCCAGCAGTTGCAGCGGACGTGCGCTATCAGTGGGCGTGCGCTAACATCGGGCGTGCATTAACAGCAGGCGTGCACTAAGCGAGTATGTGCTGTTTTTACTAGGTTTTGATTAAAGAAGAAAGTGGAAGGCTCGGGGCATTAGCTACAGAATCCTGGCCTTTAATGGTTTCCAAATGCCCTTCTCTCGCCACTCTCTAGGGCCTCTCCCTGCCTCTCAGACACGGCTTCCCCCTGCACTGGGGACTTATTGTAATATGACACAATACACAATCTCAACCATCCCCATAACACAAGCCACATGTGCCTGTGGAGATTTGAGAAGTGTGTTGCTCTCTGTCAGGAACCGAGGACGCGTGTTTTTAATGTCCCTCGGCACTGCTGTGTGGGCGCAGTTGAATATGGGTAATTACACGGTTCTGCTTCTGGTGGCAGACTTGTTTTTTCCTTTTTCTTTCTTTCTTTTTTTAATGTATGAAAGGCACCGGTTGGATAAGAAAGGACGCCTGCACCATGTTTCCTAAGGTGAAAAAGTACAGATTCAGGACAGGAGAGAGGGATGGAGACAATCCCCTGCCTTAACACACAGTTCTTATTAATGCATTGGTCAGTTTTACGTGCTTATTGTATTTAGCATTTGCATGATCGCATGCAGGTGCTTATCAAAACCACACTGCTTCCTTTGAGCCCTTCTGCCTGGTAATTGTACAGAGCATGTGAGTTCCTCTAGCGGAAGAGGCTGCCCAAACTCGGGTGGTACAGTAATGCTGATGTTTTTGCAGAGTTGTACCAGGCCTTGTTTTTGCCCTTTTTGTGACACACGCACCTTCCACACATTTGCACCAGTTGCACATCTGATTAGATTCTGTTTGAGGCTCTAAAGAATAAAAACCCATAAGGCAGTAGAAGAGACCTCATTATTATTATTATATCTGTATAATGATCATCCGACAGTGACAGACACTTGATGGAGCTTCTGTACCATTGAATTCTCATGCAAAATAGTACAGTAATTGACTAAAATGGAAATATAAGGGTTTTAATTTACATTATCAAATTCTGGAAATAATGAAAGAATATGATGTGCCTTGGTTTGCATGCTGATGATATTAATATGCCTTAGACAGAAGGCCATCAGTCTGGCTGATTCAAACCATTATTCTAAATCTCTGAGATTATTGGAATAATGACCTGAATCTCAGGGCACGCTAATGCCAGCCAAGAGGCTGAGCATTTGTACGCTGAGGAACCTTGCACAGGCATTTATATGGGCACAACTAAAGAAACGACTGAAACAGGATCGGTTTCTCTGGTTTTACTAGTTATAGGGGGGTTTGAGTAAAATGAACATTTGTTTTAATCCGTAAATTACTGCCAACATTTCTCCCAAATCCATTTATTTACAAAAAATGAAAACTGGTCAAAACAGCAAAAATTATCAAGTGTTTTCAGACCTTAAATGCACAGATAAGAAGTTTGTTTTGAAAAACACAATACTAATGTTTTAACTGAGGTAGATCCATCCATCCATCCAGCCTGCTTTTCTTTGCTTCTCACTGATGAAGGGCTTTTGTAGAGCTGTGTATGATTTCAGCCCTGCTTGCTGTGCACTTCAGCCCAGCTGCTGTTTTGCAGTCTTTCTGTAGGTCACGTGATGTCACCCTACAGTTGTTGAGTGGCATTCGAAGGAGCTGGCGCTGGTCCCGGGCAGTGGAGGCTCTTCTTCACCCTGTGCTCGGCTGCAGCGCTGCTGTCTGCAGTGTCTAGCCCTTGACCTTGTTCCTAAGACATTTATGTAACTTTAGGGATGAAAGCAACCATGATGCTCACTGTGTCTGCTAGTAAAGCCAGAATCAAACCCTTCTTTTCCTCATTCAGAACGTGTATTTTCCACTCTTTTTGCAACGTCAATAGTTATATTTTATTTATTGCAGATGACTTTTTTAAAGTATTTCTAGTGCTGTTTTTGCCATGCAACTGGTCCTATTGCAGGAGGACTGTGATGACGACAGCAGTGGGTTTTATTCTTTTCCTCATTAAATAAGATTTGTTTAAGGTGACTTAATGAGGTGTGCCTGTGGGGGGATTCAGTTGACACTGGAGTGAAATGGCCACAGTACTGTAGAGATGCTGATTTAAGAAAAATATTATCTTGTTTCCTCAGACTCAGGCCATCTACCATGAGCCTCGGAGATTTCTGCTTATCCCGAGATCGTGTTGTTTGTGCTCTTCTGGACTGAGATTGATGATGTCATTCCTAGGGTCTGTGGAGCCCATCCTCCAGCTTAGGGGTCACGGCCCCAAGTGTCCCCATCACCACGGAAACAACCTTGGTGTTAACCTTCCACACGCTCCCTGTTTCCTCTTTCAGTCTCTGGTATTTCTTCAACTTCTCATATGCATTTCTTTGGAAGCTTGCTTTACTTGGAATTGCGACATCTATTAGCACTTCTGTTTTCTATGATCATACATGCATCATATACATGTCATACCTTTCTGTGATCGTACATACATAACACCACATGAATAAAATAAAAATAATAAAAATTACTATAATTAAAGTGACTGTTCCATGAGCTAAGAAAAGATAAAAACACACTACATGCTTTCAGAATTTTTACCTCTAAAAATAATTTCACACTTCTGATGGACTAAACCACAATGTGTAATATCGTGAAGTTTTAAATACTGTCAAAACTGGGATAACTTAAAGAGTCTAAAATGTATTTTTAGCAATCTAGCTCACATTTAGGTTGAGGTGTAGGTACAGTATGAATACAAATGGAAATACAAATACAATACAAATAGCATCTGTGTGTATATACATGTGCGTTGGAAGTCTTCAGACAGTCTGGTAGCTCTGGCGTGTAGACCATGTGACGCCTGCCTGTACAGGCCCAGTCAGCTGTTACGCAAGAGAGATGGTGCAATACAGGGAAGTGGAGGGCGACTGAGCCCGTAGCAGTTACGCTCCACTGAGCATACTGATTAAAAGAAATCTCTCCTGAAAATTCATCTGTCACACATCCAGAACTTAGCAGATTGTATTTTATAGCCTTAAAGATTTAATGTACATAATGCAGTGGACTGATCTCCCGGCCAACAGCTTCTCCTGGGTACTAAATGCATCTCTGAAATATGATTTTCATTATTGCTGGTTTGCAAATTATTCTACTGCAATTGAGAAATCAAGGTACTGTTGACTGAAATAAATTTTATTTTATCAAAGAGTTTTGATAAATGCAAGTTAGTTCAGCAAATTTAAATATTGTTGCAAAGCAAAGCCAGCAAAGAAAACTAAATACAGGGCATGGCTCAAGCAAGATCACAGTGCTTCAACATAGCTTCACCGTGGTTGGGTTGGGAGGTGGGGCCATGAGAGCAGAGTCTTGGTACAACCCAGAGGAGGACAGCGTTTTGGAATCAAATCTCTTTAAAGTTGTTTCTGTGAGGCAGTATAAGATTCTGCATCCTAGAGGTGTTTTTAGGCAGCAGAGACATGTGCTTGGTATCCATTTTGTAATATTACACAATAAAGCAAGTCAAAATGTAACTGCTTCTTACTGAGTACTGTAAATACTTAATATTAGATTGTATGTCTAATGGCACCAGATGTAATTCACATCGATCATGCTTTAACCTCTAATTTTTATAACTATACCAAATATACTTTTTTCCATTTTAAATGTTTCACAACTTTTCAATTTGGTTACTTTTTAAAATATGATGACACATAGGTTAGTGATAATATGTAATATCTGGAACTGATTTAAGATCTTTTACTATGTAAACACAATAATCTGAACAATAATCTGAGAACTGTTTAATGGCAGAATTCTTTATATCCCTTTATATTTTGTCAAGTAACAACCATACATTTAATTATACCTAATGTGAACATACCATAACATTTTCAATTCTCGGGCAGTTAGGACTGAGATTAACAGATGGGATAACAGTGACATCTACTGGATAATATTGAAACCATGCAGCGAAATTAAAGATTATTTACACAAATCTTGCAGTATTGTCTGTTACCTAAACGTGTTGCAAATGCCATAGTATTTCAGTATTTTCATAGTATTTCTGCCCTGAAAGAAGAATAAAAATCCTATGGCACAATAAAAGATCATGTTTTTAATGGAGGGCACACACGTCTCTCTCCATTCCTGTGGGTGTTTTAGTTAAATCATAGGCTACTCAGAGGTTATTTTTAATTCACATTTCACATTAATAGGAATAAATATGATAAGAAGAAATAAGAATTATATATAAAAAGAAGAAAATCTCTTTCTCTGGAATATTTCTAAAAGTAGTTTCAGAGTAGAAATAAACGATGTGAGTGTTTCAGATTTGGATGCTGGGGTCATTTTGTAGTTCTCTTCACGACTCTTATTTCCCATAATTCTTCACGTTTAGTTCCCATACTTTTTTCGGTTCTCTCTTTCTTCCGGTTGTCGCGCTATATGCTGGCAGGTATCATGTTCACTGCTTCATTTTTGTACAATCTAATGTCATCCTGAGTGTAAATAAGATCTTTACAAAATTATACACCCTTGATGTATATAATAATAGTTGAAAAGTGACAGTATTCAGAAATTAACTCGTTTATGTTGTACCATTGCCCAAGAAAAAAGTTTTTGTCTTGCTAGCTTGTTAGCTTGTTGCAGTGATGTAGTTGTGGTAGGTGGAATATTAGAAACGGCCGCGCTTTTGGTTTAGTTTAGAAAACTAATAACTAATCCTGTTTACTATACCAAGTTTTAAATGTTTAAACGCTTAGGGCATAGCAACCTCAGGTTAGCTGTCCTCGAGTGTCCAGCTGTGTGCAGCGCTGCAACGGAAGAACCGGAGCGGCTCACTAATAATTATTGGTTATATTTGAGTTTAATATTCGTGGTTTCATGACTTGCAAAAACTTGTCAATTAACAGACGTTGTGATTGAAGATGGCAAAGTCTAAGAACCACACCACGCACAATCAGTGTAAGTACTGTACAGTCCTGTAGCGCCATGTTAAGCAGCAGAGCTAGTGTTTACTGTGGGGTTTACGCTTGTTTTCTTGTGCAGCCCGTAAGTGGCACAGGAACGGCATTAAGAAACCTCGCTCTCATCGCTACGAGTCCCTAAAGGGGGTGAGTATAGCGCCCGGACATGTGGCAGTTTCCTTTAGAGTTAAATGCTTGTGCGTAATCGTGTTCACTTGACTTCTAAGTCAAACAACAATTATTGATGATAAACTTCATATTCATGACTTTCTTCGCATATATTAAGATATACAGTAGGCCTGTTTGTACCTGTTGTATCAATATTTATGCCTCTAATATTTCCAGGAAAGGCATTTTAACTTGGTACTAAAGCTCAACTTTGTTACTCTTGATTATACATTATATACTCCTGCTTTGTAACATCGCTAAGAAATGTGCAAGTTTTTTTTTTGGAGAAGCTTGTTAAACAACTGGCTCCTTTGTAAAAGAATAAACACCTGACTATTGTTGTAACAGTTTACACGTTTAGTACTCTCAATTAACTGTAGAATTGGCTTTTTATAGAATATTAGTGATGTAACATTTTTTAAAACGACTGTGTATAGTTAAGTATTTTGGTTTCTCTTAGACCATCTCCCACACCCAACATTAAATCTAATTTCACTAGGTTACTTTGGCATGCCAGAGTTGCTTGGTTCTGCTGTAGGTCTGGACTCAGTTTGCTCTTCTTGCTACGTAACCTGTCATTACTCAAACTAAGGGGGTGTTTAAGTAGCACGCTCTCTCCACCCTTAACAAAATGGCACCTTCACAACCCTGTAGCTTCATTTAAGAAGCCTTTTGAAATCCTTTATGGGTGAATAGAAACAAAATCCTGTATTCTGTAAGAACGATGCCTACGAATCAAATAGACCTTACAATATTATGCCATGTTACCGGTCCTAAGATATTTGCAAATTGGAAGCAATTCCATGCAGTTTAGTTTACTCCAAGTTTGTAATTGTGTTCCACCTTGGAGAAAATTGCTTTAATTTTGGGTGTAAGCTCACCTATTTTAACTATAAACAGTTATTTAAAATGCTATTTGACTAGTATTGATTAAAAGCACATTCTGCTGTTTAAATAATACTAAAGAGCAAAACTTAGAACAATCACCTTTTACACAGGAGCTAGCTGTTTAGATTTAGTATCCAACCATGTTAAACTTTCAAAGTTACCAGATGGACATTTCTTTGCGATGGCTATAAAGCAGGATTATGTGATGTGTTGTCAAGGTGATGCATTAAGAGATGCAGATGTGGGTGTTGATCCAAAGCTGCATAACTACTAAACAGTTCCTCTTTTGGGCTTTCTGTTAACAGGTTGATCCAAAGTTCTTGAGGAATATGCGTTTTGCTAAGAAGCACAACAAAAAGGGGCTGAAGACCATTGCAAAAAAGGAGGCTGCCAAATAGAGAATTAGCGATATTGCAAAAGGACTTTATCATCCACAATAAAGCCATGCTTTGGTAATTGAAAATGTGAATTTCTTATTTGCCGTTCTCTGCATTCTACATCGTTTTCCTTTCCTGAGACTTCATTTGGCTTCTTACATCTGTTGGGAGCTACAGTGTCTGGATATTTGTTCCATCCATGCACATGCCAATGCTCACACAGACTCCCATTTTAGGAGTACATTTGTGAAATCTGCCATTAATGACCAGACTTTTTTGCTTTAAATTTTCTGTTTGGCTCTGATCCTTAGTCTTGTAAAGATGTGTGTGACATGGTCAGTAGCAGACCACTCATTTATTGATGGTCAGGTGGTTATGTGGCATTACTGGCCATGTTGTCTATTAGACTGTTTGAACGTGAAGCATAATGACAGGTCTGTGTTACCTGGGTGCATGGTCTTGCTTACAGTCCAGTCAAACCTGCAGCTTTTCCAGGTACAGAGTGTTCTTGTTAGACTGACCGTTTTCCCATTTATAAGATCAAGCCAAAGTGTTAAGAAATTTTGCAAGTATTTGTTTAAAAGTACATTTTTAAGTGTTTTGTGTGTATGTATTTAAAAATGGCAGCTTTTAACTCTTCATTGGTCAGCTTCTGATCATGAGACCACTGGATGTGCTTAAAACTACAACACTGCTACTGGTCCTGTGGTCAGTGATTACTTAAGTTTAGGTTAATTGCCCACCTGAGTTTAAACACCTAAAAAGCACATCTGTGTATATCTAATGAAGTGTAGTGGATGTCATTTATGCAATTCTGCAAGTGGTTAAGAATTCTGATTAATCATTGAGAGACTCATTACTCTGCACTGGAGACATGTTCAGTTGTCATCATTTTGTCTTTTGGAAGTGACTGGTACTGGTAAAACATTCCCATGTTACTATCCGCTAAGGTTAATCCTGTCATCTCCTGGTCCAGAAATAGCTGCAGCATATTTGACATCAGTGCTAATCCTACTGGCTCTCCTTTGGAGCGGGTATGCAAGCTTAACTCGTCCAGTCTCCAGAGAGTTCTGCTAAACCTGATCCTCATTCTCCTGCAGTTTACCCAATGCTTAGAAGTTCTGCATCTGAAACTAAATGGTCAGTTCATTTAGCCTTTTATAAGCCCTGTATTTCACACACACTGCAAGAGGAAAGGATTGCACACCAGTGGGGTCAAACTTCCATTAGTTCATTGTGAAGGACAATCAAAACGCATGCAAACATGTACAGTTCATTTCTCAAGAAGTCATTCCACTCCTTTCATGAATTCCAGGAACTCTGAAATATAAAAAGTTTGTATTTAGCATTTGTGCTTGATTAATGAATGATTGGAAACATTTTATTCAGTAACTATTTCAGCTATTTTTATATATATGATCGGCAGTGTATCCGTGATGATTTGAGCAGTGTGTTACCATCGTAATCTATCTTCCCATCATTATTTTTGTCCCCATCTTTCATAAGTTCTTCCACTTCTTCTTCACTTGTGGTCTCTCCAGTAGATTTGAGCATGGCCTGAAGTTCTTCTATGTCGATATATCCATCTCTGTTTCTGTTAACAAGTTTGTTTTAACTGTCATTTAAATAAGTCGCCCTTATGCTATTCTGCCATGAGTTGTTTTGGAACAGTGCGTCTCTCAGTGAACTTGGAGGACAAGTGTTTTTCCACCTTTAATAGTTTAGTCATCTGCCAGAAGCATGTATAAACACAAGATCAGAAGATATGTTCAATGTAAACATAATGTAAAATTCAGTGTAAAAAGTTTGAGCAGAGGGCTAGGTAATACTCCACAGTAGTTTAGCTCTGAGGATTACTGTACTCAGTATAGTTAATGCTGCAGGATGTTTTATTTCAGCACTCACTTGTCAAACATTCTGAAGATGTTGGAAAGCTCTTCCTCAGACTTTGCCTTACTGTCATCCTTCATGCATCTTACCATCATCACCAAGAACTCATTGAAGTCCACTGTACCGCTGCCTGAGGATCAGCCACAAACGAGTTACATAGCTGTTATATATCAGTAGTGTTATTGGGCAAGAATGGAGTTTTAAAATGTAAAGCACTGGTTATGACTTTCAGGTTTATTAATGTTTAATGTTATACTACAACAGCATGTTTGTCATAACCAGGCTGATGAAGTCTATACCGTCCTCGTCGACTTCGTCGATCATCTCCTGTAGTTCTTCTGGTGTGGGGTTCTGACCCAGCATTCTCATCACCTTCCCTAGCTCTTTGGTACTGATGCAACCATCTTCAGCGTCCTGCACAAACACTTCAAATGCAGCTTTAAACTCTGGAACACACAAGATGCCTGAGGTCACTGTTAGAGTTGACAGAGACAAACATTAAATGGTGTACAATGCCTTATTCTCAGATTGCTTTCATTCAAATCTAAATTGTATTACTTTCTAAAGGGACAGCAAAAAATTGTTCCTGTGATTAAATGAATATTAATACACAAAACCTAAAATAAAACGGGCATAGCAATATAGAATGACGCTTCACCCTTGTAGAGGTTTATATTTGCCGTGCATCAGTGTTTAGCTAATGTAGTCATACAGAGTAATATGTTGCATTTGCGAGATCAAGTCAGAAACAGTTATCTAGACATGGGCAGAGGCAATGAATAAATAAATAATTGCCCTGAAATATATTATTCATTTACTAATGAATTCTAATACAGAGTAAAATGAACACTTCAGTAGGATCTGCTCTAAGTCAGCAACCTGCTGATCTATTCTGTGTGCCATGTAAGGAGTTTATATTTATAAATGTGATGCATGGAGCCTGAGTAATGCTGATAGGTTGTTCCAGTTTTCCTTTGGGGAAACTTGGTGAACTTATGATCTGTTGATAAGTCTTGATTCAAATACAGTTATAACAAGCTGTTCTATCTACACATATAAACACTCATATATGAAGAAATTAAAAATGTTCTGGGTTTACCACTTTTTTGTTCATCAGTCAGCTGCTCCACCTGCAGACAAGTATAAAAAATTCAGGAACACGCTTGGCTATTTTTTAGCACATTCACTGCTATCTGAACATATAACTGCAATGTACATAGGTAAATAACAGCATTTTTATAATGTCTTTTTCACTGTGTACATTAGCCACATGTCTCATGAAACAGTTTAGTTTAGTAATGGTTAGCTGACTGATTTCTCTAACTGCTAAATTGGATATGCCACAGAGACTATATTTCTGCAGCTCTTTGTGATACTCTAGAAATTAAAACCTTATACACTCTTTATGTTCTGGGCCTTACCGCTGCCTTGTAGATATCATCCATTGTAGGTCTCTGGGTGTGGAATGGGGTTCACTAACTCGCTGTCTTACTGAGAGATTTGGGAATTCTAGTTATAGCCCATGGTTTTATAGTCCTGGTCCTCCCTCCCAAGACATTAATATGAATAATTCATGAACAGCTGGTTTGGATCAAATATGTGCCCTACAGTAGTGGCTCTTCCCTCTGTGTTCCAGTAGAATAAGATATTTAGATTAACTGTTAAGAAAATACACCAACAAGATAAACCTCATAGATCAGCATTTATTTAGAGCATACTTTAAGAAAGAGGATTTATTGGTGTGACTTCTAAGGCACATAATATTCAGATTTCACCATTATGAAAAATGGCACAGATTTGCAAGATCTTTTGCATTTTTACTTGCCTCTGTTTTTTTTTTTTTTATATACGGTCACTCAGACACAGTCAGATGACAGGCACACTCAGACAGCAGACAGTCAGACGACAGACAGCGTATTGGACAGCATATGTTATTAGTATATAAACAAAAAAAAGGGCATTTTTAGATTTACAGGATATATTGGAGGTGTACAGTTTAATGTTTACAACATTTGGCAGACACTCTTATACAAAGCAACTTAAATATTTATCAGGATGACAGAACATGTGCTCGTCTGAGAATCACAGCCCTGGTCTTGACAGTACATGTGCTCTGGTCTTGCTGTTACTAGTGCCATGCTCTACTTGCTCTAAGGTAAGCTACAACAGTAATGATCTCACCTCCTTATCCATATGCGGCCCAATATAAACATTTTAAATAAACTGAATGCTTGCAGTCTTAACCTGCTGTTGTCTAACTGTATTTAACTGTATTTAACATAACCTTTAATGCTGCTAGGCCCCCAAATTAATTTGGTTTATTGATTTTCAGGTAATTCCAAAGAACACAATTCTCACAAATCCGACTGAATGCGGGACTGCCACATTTATTAGCACTGCTGTTTTCTGTATCTTATGTATTATAATGAGATCAGGTTGTTTTGACACTACTAGTTTATCTGTCTGCGCGTGGAGAGCTGCGTGTGGGATTGCTCGGGGTTCCTCTACCTAGCATGTCCCCCACCACCCCACTGGGAAAGTTTCTTTTTGGTCTGTTCTAATATTTCCTTTTCTCTCCTTTGTGTTTTAAGCACATGAGCCTGCTCTTCTCTGACGGCTTTAGTTCTTTCCATTGTCCTCAGCTGTCTGGTAGCACTGGTAACACACTGGCTCAGTAACCCTGAGAGAGGCTGTTCCAAATCCCATTTTTGGGTTGTTCGAATTTCTCTTTGGAGGAGTCTCTTCAGTAGTATTTCAGGTTCGGGTCATACCAGTGCCTAGCTGGGCTTGGTGTTGGTTCTGTTTATTTTAGCTTAGTTTATCAAGTTCTCTAGCTGCTCTTCTCTTAAGTTCTGTTATGACTTGCACGGTTTGTTCTGGTCCTCTGGTTTGTTTTGGTGTAGTAGTAATAGAACTGTAATAATGCTGTAAAGTTTGGCACAGTTGTTTTAAGCTTTTTTTCTCAAGACTCCTGTAAAGGTAAATCAGTGTGCATAGTCTTGGCTGTCATCTGTCTGTGCATGAGTCCAAACCACTAGTGCAGTTCTATGAAACGGGTCCGGCATTACCAACATAAGAATAGGCTTCTGTTTTTTACCACCATGCTTAAATGGGTACTTCGCAGGGCTCATGACATACTGGGGCTTTTCACTAATCTTTCAATATTCTTGTCTTTTCTTTAACATTTGTTTGGACACTGTGTACTCTGTGAGAACTGCTGTTTAAGCTCTTTAGCGTATATCTGTGAATGTATGGTGGAAAATGCTACTTTTGGAGAAGCACATAGGGATGTTATTTAACACAGTTAGGAGAAGTACACAGGGTTGTCAGGAATTGGATCCTAATACAATTTCACTGTTAAATTATAACCAAAATCTCAAGTTCACGTCCAGCTTCATTGTTAAGTATTAGTAGACAGAGAGAAGAAAATATTTTAGTACACAGTACCTCAGTACTTGAAAAGAGAAAAGGTGCAACTAAAAACTGTAATCTCATTTTAATAAAAGACTAGACCACTCTGAGGGACAAAAAAAACTCAATATTCAAACTAAGACATCTGGATTGAAATGTCTAATTATTTAATGTTTTCAGCAAGTAGCTTGGTCCTGTGCGTCATGCTGTCTGGAGCAGGCTGTTCTCTCCTCAGTATTACAATCATTGAAGTTTTTCCTGTCTTCACATCTGCAGCTTTCTGACAAACCAGGACTCCCCCCTCTGTCTCCTGCATATGTTTCACACATATTTTAGGGTGTCTTATATTCTGCAGGCATTGACCACATACCCCTCCCTGCTTTTCATAACAAGCCTTGTTGCAATCTCTCTTTGTGCAGGTGAGCAAAAGATTTGGTTCTAAGTTGATAAATATCTGCCATCTTTAGAGTGTTTCTTAGGTACTCCTGCTGTTACTTACACATTTATCAGTATAACAGCAGGTGTTCCTGGATAGAATTACCAGCACGTTGACCTGCTCTACCAGATGATCTGCAAGCACTTTCTGTTTGTGATGGAGAGTTCAGTGGAGCTTTTTACCACTGTTTTACCACTGGCTTTTTGCCCCAGAGATCAGGGGGCCCTGCTTGCCACAAGTGGTTGGCTTAAAAAATGAAAGAAACTGACTAAATACATTCATTCTTTTTTATTCTTCGACCTCATAGAGATACCGTAACATGCTAGCTAGCAGTATGCAACCACGAAATGCTCGTATTCTAATGGCACCAAAAAAAAAAGAAAATTAAGGAAAAGAAAGCAGGATGTTTAGTTCTGACTGCAGTAAGAAGATAAGCTATGGATCAGATGTCCCTAATAACATGATCAGTGTGTTTTTTACATTGACCTCATACACCAGGTATTTCACAAAAACATGAAACAAGCCTCATTTCTATAATTTTCCCACATAAAGGTTTTTTTTTTGGTTTTTTTTGCAGATTACAAATTATTCAGGTCACTGAAAGGCTAACAAATCAGTTTATTTGTATTGCAAAAATCTTATTTGTTTGTGCACTGTATTTATTCTCATAGGTACCATAGAATATCATAACACCCTAAAGCTAATAACACTTGTCTAAGCATGTGATTTAACTGGTGATCTGGTCTTTTTTATTAAAAAGTGCCCCAAGCCCCAAAATATTTAATTTTTAATTTTTTCACTCAATACTTTTCCAGGGAGTACTTATTTATACAAGTATTATACAAGTATTTATACAAATCAAAGGACCAAGACATTCAGTGTTTCAAAATGTATCTGTGGTTACAGAAAAGGGTGAAATGCTTTGGAAATTATAATAATAATAATAATAATTATAATAATAATAATTACAGCTAATATACACAGATACAATTATCCAAGCATGTAAGATACAATTTAGACAGATGAATCATGCTCTTTTGGTGTGCATATTGTGATTGGAAATCATTATAAGGACTGCACATCATAGCATGCTTATAAAGCACATCACTTGTGGAGGAAAATCTTTGATATTCAGAGGTAACTTTGTTCTATATTTTGCAGCGAAAATAATATTAGAGGCTAGACTCAATTTGATGACTGTGATATAGTGTATAATAAAATCACTTTACTCATTTGACTCAAAACTAATTTCTGTTTAAAAATTTCCTGCTCGTAAGCAGTGACCTGCAGTCGATTCCTGGCTTGGCTTTTGTCTGTGTGAAGTTTGCATGTTCTCCATGTGCCTGTATGGGTTCCTCTGAGTTCTCTGGTTTTGCGCAACATTGTACCTTTTGGCACTGGATAACATAAAACACACAAAAAACCTTTTGTGTAATTATAGTACTTAGTAAAGACCACACATACATAAATTTTAACCAAGAGAAATTGTTCTTTACAAAGATATTAAATTCAGTATATTTATTTAATTCACATTTGGACCAAAATGTAAGTTTTGTATTATTGTAGGTTAATTTTCTTTTGATTGCATTTGTTAGTGCGCTTGGTTTCAGGTCCTAGTCTGTCCTCCTACATGGCTCCAGAATGCTTTTTACTCCTCTCACACCACTATAGTCTTACTACTGCATATTCTCCTGCTTTGATTCTGGGAGCAGACATGTATAATTATTACAGTATGGAAATGGAAATGTGATATTAATATTTTTACCATTTTCTCAAACAACATTACTATGCAATGTGCATATTTGGTTATAAACATATTTTCATATACTTGAATGGAATTACTTTCATGCTTTTATAAATGGTTACATATATATTTAAAAAAATAAAATAAATTATATATATATATATATATATATATATATATATATATATATATATATATATATATATATAGTAATAAAAAAGTTATAATTATAAATAATATATCATATTTGAAAGATCAGTGGAAGTACTCCTTGTCTACCATAATTGAGACACATTATGAATAAGAAAGTCATGTGTGAACATAAGCGTATGTAAAGCGTGTGTTTTGGCTGGCTGGTGAGGGCTATTGCAAAGTTAAAGCATCTTACTGCTTCTACAGTACCAGTTTCAATATCGAAAAGAAAGAATGAAAACCTCCGTGCCATACTAACACGTAACTAACAGTTATCCTCCCTGTTAAAGGCACGCTAGTGTTATCCCAGTCTCAGCCACTAGGGGATAGTAGTGAGCTAAAATGTACTATATTGAAATAGGAAAAGAATGTGTGTCTAGAGCTAGACATGTGTGCTGTATTCTGCTCGTACCCAAGCCTAGAGCTGCTAACTTTGATTTTGTATGCAGTGTCAGTAGTTTCCCATTTTCTCCTGATGCTGTGGTTGTAAATATGCACCCTGTGTTGTTTACCAGAAATACCGATTTGTACATAGGGTACACTGATAACTCGAAGGCCAGTATTGATATAGGCTCATTATTCTAAGTTTAGTTATTGGTGTGTGTAAATCAGTACTTTTCATTTTATGGAAGTGTGTTTGAGCGTCAACCTGAGGGATTACACACGGGGAAACAATTCATCTTTTATATCATCCATCACATCATTACAGATTAATTCCTGCCATCGTCCCTCCAACCATTATCATGTGGACTGATCTAACTTTGAAAGAATAAACCAGGGATGCTGATCCTGTTGGAACCATCCTTGGATCTGTTTGGATGTGCAAAGACTGTGAACTTATTTCTGAACAGAGTGTTCATGCACTCTTGATAGAGAGTTATTTTATTATGTTAGAGAGAGTCCTGAGAGTTATTTATTATGTTTGTTTTTGTTGCATCCTGAGAATATATACTTGTATACAAGGGTCTGAAACTTTCATTGGCTGAAAGTTGTTACATCTGTTTGGGGTGTAATAGGATAGCTAAGTGCCAGTATTTGTATATATATTTAGCATGTGATAGTGTGGGCAAAATTCCAGCACCATTCCATACTGGTGCCCGAACAGGGTCTTAACTTTTGGTCTTATCTTTTCTTCTGTTGTTTAAATCTGTGACATCTTGGATGAAAACATTCATCCTAAAAGAGAAAATTAAGATAATGCAGCTGTGGAAGCCTCTGCCACCGTCTCCGCACGCAGATGATTTCCGGGTAAGAATGCGGACAGTGGAAAAGCAAATAACATCACTAGAAGAGATGTACAATGTGGAGAAGTGTGAAGACAGGATCAAACATCAAAATCATGCCAGTAAAAAGACTGATCAAGAGGAGACGTGAGTGAGCGTCAAAACTGCTAGAACAACTGATAACATTACTAACCCTCACACTCCTGATAAAGTTGCTAACCCTCACACTCCTGGGCAGCCTTGTGCTTCTTCCACAAACACACAATCACCTATAAAGATTAAATTCCCATCTAAGCACCTCTTTCACACACCTGAAACCACCCATGAAGATTAAATCCCATGTTTTGAGGGTGAGAGATAAAGGAGATCCCATCACACATGTAGAAAGGTTGTAGAGTTTTTACCTGTCCAACAGCTTCCCAAATCGGAAATACTGGCAACTTTGACATCAGTATTAGCAGGAACAGCAAAGCATTGGCAGCTGGCTGAGAGAGTAGCTGTTAACAGTTTAAATGATCACAGTATAACTCAACACAGTTTAAATCAACACAGTATAACTCAACACAGTTTACATCAACACAGTTTAAGTCAACACAGTATAAATCAACACAGTTTAAGTCAACACAGTTTAAATCAACAGTTTAAGTCAACACAGTTTAAATCAACACAGTTTAAATCAACACAGTATAACTCAACACAGTTTACATCAACACAGTTTAAGTCAACACAGTATAAATCAACACAGTTTAAGTCAACACAGTTTAAATCAACAGTTTAAGTCAACACAGTTTAAATCAACACAGTTTAAATCAACACAGTTTAAGTCAACACAGTATAAATCAACGTTCTTGTTTTTTAGTGAGAACATTATGAAGCTGAGGCTGGGAGAAGGAAACATGAACAGAAACAAGGTGTGAAAGAAACATCAGAGACCTTGTGCATCAGTACAGAGTCTGGAGGAAGAGGAAGCCAGAGGGATACTCCGAGAGAAAATGTAACGATTCTGCTGGCCCGAGTGCCAAAGGGCGTGGAGCAGGACTCACAGACGCCCTCGATAAAGTGATACATTTACTAACATAACATACGAATAATGGTGGCACTCACACACGACATTAACGACAGACATAATGCACACATTTAACTAAACACAGACTACGATAACGTTTAACAATGACGACATACGTGTGTTGACATACAGCAGCAAACTAACAATATCCAACACAATACACACACTAACAGAGGTTTAAATAGACAAAGAAACACAAGACGTTAAACCCTGTGCATGTGCGTGCAATTATGAAGGGCATGGTTACACATGGGGTGAAACCCCCTGCACGCGGAAGGCCATACTACGTGACTTGTCGGGGGGAGAACATCCCATGACAGAAACTGCACAATCCATGTCTGTCTAGCCTACTGCACAGAACTGTAAAGGCTGTGGAAGAGCTGTGCAGAGTTTCAGTACTCAGAGAACAAAGATTTCTCTTAAGCGCAATCCTGCTGGGCACAGGGCTAACAGTGATGGAGGAAAGAGAAAGCTGCCTTCAAGTAAACTTCAAGGCCAGTATGCCTCTGTGACAACCGGGCAACTCGTGCCCATATCTGTGCCCTTCTTGGTTCGGTCATGACACTACCATGTCATGACTGATACATCCTACACACTCACTCATTACAGAGTCTTGGTGGTGGATCGAGAAATCTCCTAGAAACTACGCAGGGGTTGTATGTGCATGCTGACCAATGGTCAAATTGCAATGAGTTTCTGGAAGAGCAGAATGGCATTGCACCCTCCATGGAAAACAAATATCTGACTCTGACCTGGCTTTTCCCTGGATTGTAGGTTTGGACTTCAGAGAATTAAGTGATTGACAATTTTTGCAAATTGACACAACTGATTCACACTGGGCGAGTCAAGAATTCCTGATACAGTTGACTGTCCTTTCACAATGTGTATTGCCTAACCCATTCCTTCAGTGTCAGAGGAAACAGAGGAGCAGATTGTGTGCATAAGTGAGATGGAACTCTGATATTATCCAGCAGATCACTACTGATGATATACCTATCGGTAAGAAGGCCTACATTATTCCTGTGACAGAATGTAACGAGACAAACCATCGATAAAATGTTGACCTCTCCATGGTCATCAATGGTTGTGACCTTTGCATTTCTGTGTCTCCCTTTTGGACTCAAAAACTCTGCAGCCACATTTCAGCAACTGATGCAAAACGTGTTAAGAGACATAAAAGGAAAACTTTGTTTTGTCTACATATGTGATGTTGTAGAGTACTTCCACATTCAGGAGCAGCAGACAATGAATCTTGAGGAACTGTTCCAGTGTCTTGAATGAGCAGGTCCAACATTAAAGGCTTAAATACAATCCCATGCAACAAACAAAGTTTTTTTGGCCATGTTATCTCAGATTCTGGAATAAGGACTGATCCTGGAAGGGTGTGAGCTATTGGTGAGTTCTCGATGCCAAAGAATGTGAAACAAGTGCAGAGATTGCTCGGCATAGCAAGCCAGTACCACCATTCTATCCCTAATGTCTCTAGAACAGCAGCACCAGTACCTGTCCTGAGCCGGAAAGACATGAGCTGGAACTCAACACCAGCGTGCCAAAAGGGTTTTAAGATATAAGGAAAGCGGTCCTTTCTTCTCCTGTTCTTAAACCACCAAACCTCCAGGACTCACAATAAAACAGAAATTCCCTTTTAATATAATAATATATACATTTACATTTAATCTATGTCACGTGTGATTAGTAGTAGTTGAGCAACATTAGCTGAGGAAATGAGGAAAAACGGTAGTTAACTAACAGCCCATCTATCCTGATTCCTCAGACACACCAAATAGACTTTATCTGAGTTCAATCACACACTTTATAATACATATATGTTTGTAATGGAGAGGTCAAACTATTTTGCTTGTCTGTTTATAAATGTGTGCTGTCCGACTATAGATTTGATTAAAAAAAGTAACTTGCAAGTATTTTTTTAAAAGCATCAATAATTGTGGTTTCCTTAAGTTGCCAAAGGAGCTAATATGCTTGTGAACAAAACTCAGCTAAACTTTTTAAACATCTTATATGTTTGTTATAACATATAAACATATAATATTATATTGCACCTCCTCAAAACAAATATTACTGTAGCCTATAATAAGCATGGAAACTAAAAGGCTAATTCAGGGTTCTAACTTTTTGATGGCTAAATGCATGACTGGTACAGGCACTGCTGCCACTGACTGATGGATGCATGTCAGTTCAGGAAGACGAGAGTATGTCCACCTGGGATTCAGATGGCATCTCAGTTCTCTGCTGTACTCACTGAGGCTTTGAATCCAATTTAAAAAAAACATTTACTTCCATACATGAAGGATTTAAATATGTTCACTGAAAACACGTTGGATGAGTGAAAAGAGAAACAAAGAATTTAAATACAAGGATGTTTCCCAAAGACCTGAACTGACCTACTGACATTTAAGCACAAAACCGATTCAGAGTCTTTGTGATAGCGGTGAGTCTTGGTAATAGTGATGAGTCTGGGTAATGGTGACGTCTCATTGGAGCCACTAGGGTTAACTTTAGCCCAATATGCATGTCTTCTTGTCAAATTTTTTTTCTTTAAATTTCTGTAGTTGTACATAAGCAAATAATGGAAAATAAATCAAGAAAAATATCGTTTCTTCTAAATATATGGAAACAACGCATCGTGACCTCATTTATGTAGTGTCACCATATTAGCCAGCACGTTTTCATTAAGGTATAAATGGTATATATTTCCATTTAAGGCCAGTCATGAAGATTTATGTTGTAGATAGGTATCCAGCAGTAGACTATTTTGAACTTATTTTACAAGTAACCATTTTTAAAAAGATATTATTCCATTAATAATCAGTGATAGTTGATGTCTGATGTGAGTGTATCGTCTTTATGGAAGCTAATGTGAAACTCTGTACTTATCAGCCGTTGTTTTATGTCAGTAGTGGGAGAAGAGTTTATTCAGATAGTGACGTCCCATTTCCTATTCTATCCTACCGAAGACCGCAGGGATATTCCACCCGTACGATGAGCATGATACGGCATTATAAGAAAACGGCTTTGTTAGGCAGAGCTGTGAACATCTGCGTATTTACGCGCTTGCTGTAGCCTGGGACGCCGCACCGATCAGCCCGCTGCAGCAGGTAAGTGGCTGTTTTAGCTGAGGGAACCACACAGAGACCAGTCTTGCCGTTGCCGGATTAACGACGCTTGGCGTAGCCTGGCTTTTCACCAACATGCCGTGTAGATTCGTCCTTTGACAGCACTGTGACTTTAGGCCTGGGATTAGAGCAAATAGCCTCTATAGCTGTAGCACTGGGCGTTTCGCTATGGAAGCCCGTACTCTACAGTATCCTATCAGAGCCAAGCGAACAAACACGGCGCTCCTCATCTCTCGCTGTGATTTCATCTCTTTCTATGCCCTCGGTTAGCATTTTCTGAATCATTATTCAAAATATACGAACACACCTAACTGTGGTCGCTATAATAAACCAGCATCGTTATTTTGTGCAATAAGGTAAAGCGTCCATAAATCTCTTATGTCGAAAAGCCAAAGCCTATTTTCAGCTGTTATTACTGGGGGAAAACAAATCTTAGTGTTAATTGGGAGAGTCGTTAGGGCTGGTCGCGGTTACCTTTATGTGAGGTAGATTAACATCTGTGATGGACAGATGCTGAGGCACGATATCCTCGCCAACGTGACGCGGCCGGAGCTCGGCCGGACCCTATAATGGCAGATTTACGCGTCTGTTCTGGACACGCTGCGTGAAGGTTTCGTTTCCTTTCACCTGTTATACTGTTCATTCGTTTTCTGAAAGCGTTGGATGAGGCTCCTGGATATGCTCCCCAGAAATCTCAGGTGGTGTCGGCGATCGTTGATTTGTGTATCAACGGATTGGCTATAGTCGAAAATGACCACGTAATCCTGTCGTTATTGGAACAATTTAGAGACAAGTTATGCGAGGGAAGCTTTTGCGTCCTTTGAAAAAAGGAGCCTGGTAACTAGAGTTATAAAACTAGTGTGGCTATTATCACCATGATCTATGATGAGCGGTCAGTGGAGCGTCACCATCCTCTGCCAAAGGTAAAAGACTAGCCGGGGGAAGTAAGAATGTTGGTTCATGCTTACATGCCTAACCCAAAGCTTCGTGGTAATAAGCGCCATCAGTCTGCTGGATGGGACACTTGTAATACACTCCAAAACACTTCAGTTTATTCAGAGGTTTATTTTTAAGAGTCATATAAAGAATAAAGAATTTCCAAATGGTTCCCAGTGTGGAACGTATGCAGTGCAATTTAGAGTTTTCTGAATCATGAGGGCGTGATAATTATCATAGCCTGGAACCAGAGGAAAGCGACACAAGGGCAGTGCATGATGTCCCCATGATGTCTTCATGATGTTCCACACGTCCCCATTATTTCCCCAGCCTTGGCCTTGACAACCACTTATAAGTAGTGCACATTCCTGGTGGTAATGTTGTTTAGTCCAGAACAAATAAACAAAATAAAATAGAAAAGTGATGAATATATACAGTGATTAATTTTTAGTGCACAGAGAAGAGGACACTTTATTCAGACACATACAAGCCATAGTTATTTTAGTTATTAGAAAAGTTAGGTCTGACATTTAGGCAGGCGAACACGTCTTACTAAAGTTTCTGCAAATTAATGCAAGCTCTTTTAGGTTAAAATCACATGAACTACACCACAGATAGAAAAGGAAATCAGACGATCTAGTTTAATCTTTCTGTAATTTCTGTTTCCACACTACCATGCTACCATGCCATGTTAACTTTGCTATTTAATATTTTATTTTTAATTTGATGTTTCTCCCAGAACCTCAATTGTTGTACATTATATTGACATTTCTTCATGAAAATATGGTAGATAATATTCTGACACTGAATATGCTACTGATAGTGAAGCTGTCTAAAAATGGGTGTTTCCATATATTTTAGTTAGAAATCCACTATATTTAAGTTAGAAATCAGTAACACAGTAAGATTCATTTCTCTGCTTAAATGTGAATGGATTTGCTGAGAGCTTTGGGAAAGTTCCTGCTATTCTTTGCTTGTCCTTTCAATCATTCACTGTATTTTCAGTGATCATGTTTAAATAACTTATGCAAGGCCCAACCCAGTGTGCAGCAGTGCAATTCTATTAGATTAACGTCCTCACCGGGCACCAGTACCCTGAGTACAGCAGAGAAATCAGACCCCAAAATGGACAGATTCATGATTTCTTCCACTCAGGGATGCATTTACCACCTTGAACTGATTTTCTTGAGATATTCATACCAGAAGTTGGATGCCTCATAGAAACAGAACTTGCCCTGGACGTAAGTGATGTCCTGTGGCGAGCCTTGTGAGAGTCCACTGCTAATATCAGAGGACATACAGAAGCAAAAATATTTAAATATGAAAACAGATGTCAATGTTTTTCCAGATGATAAGATTACTTTCTCCACAATCTCTTAGGATAAATATCCAACCGCAACGAACTGCTACCTTTTCAGCACCTTTCCCCCCTTTTTTCTTCACCTTCCCATCTTTATTTTTCCAAACGTGTCATTATGTAAGACTGTGAGAATTGTACTGGGGGCAGAGATGAAAGGAGCTGTTTATAGAGATGTTCAGTAAACCTTGAGTCCTTCAAGGCACAGGAAGGCCACACTGCTGAACATGACAGCATTAGTGTCTTTTTTAACATTAAAAAAATGTGTAGAAGTGTTTCAAAGTGTGATAGAATGTCTCCTACTTTCTAATCATCAAACTCAGGGAAGACACCTCTATGTTTTCATGCTTTTACACACAGTGCTATCAGTGCTTGTTCAGTCTAAACGCTCCTTTATTGTTCATTTGCCCATTATAAAAGAGATCTGTCCTTCTTAGGCCTGAGATCGGGATTGTATGAACTACAAAAAGGGAGTAAAAGATGAAAAAACAGATATCTGAATGCCTGTGAAATCAGTGTTTTGACTGAGAGATGTGTGAACCTTAACATTCCTCAGCACCCTTATGATTGTCTGGCTTTGTGATTTCAAATCAGGCTAATCTTTTTTTTTGCAGGCTGCCACAGTTTGTTGAGGGTCTGTTCTCGCATAATTCATTGTGTATTTAGCCTATATGCTGTTGTCACATGTTTAGTACCTTCCTAGTTCCTCTGTTGCTATTACTGTCTTTATATTTAACTTGGTTTGATTTTTAATTCAGTTGGAGCCTATTTAGTTTAATTTGCTTTGGCCATAGAATTAAACTGTTTTGATTGTTTAATTCCAGTCTAGCTTGTATTAGAGCATTATAGAGCTCTTCTAATTTGGGTTTTTAAGATCTCTGAATTGTGTCTTTATCTGAATCTGCCAAATATGCAGTTGAATTGAAAACAGTGTATCCCCCAAATTATGGAAAGGATTCATATGAGAATATGTGGACATTGCAATATTGAAACATGTGAAATGTATCTGCATGTTGGTACACCAATTAATTACTGGATGCTCATTCGAGTCTAACAGCAGGAATACCAAACAATACTCAGTCGAGTCTAACAGCAGGAATACCAAACAACACTCAGTTGAGTCTAACAGCGGGAATACCAAACAATTCTCAGTCAAGTCTAACAGTGGCAGTACCAGACAATGGACAGGTTAAACCTTGAGTCCTACCTCATCCCTGACTGCCATCCACAGGTTTTTAGACTTATCCAAGCTGCTCTGTGTTAGCTAACACAAAATCCCACAAACACACAAGCAGAAACACACAGATAATGTGTTTCCACACACCTGATGTTCAAATAAAGGCATGGAGGCACATCTGGCAGGGTCAGCATTTCCTCATCCTCTGCCCATTTCATTTTTATGTCTGGGGTTTTGTGATTCCCCAGAATGTTGTCACCCACAATTTTAATTCCCTTGGGAGGAGACATTGATGATTTTGATGAATAAACATTTAGGATATTTTCATGTTTGGTTAAATCCTCAATAACAAAAATCTACAACACATTTCAATGCCTAGCTGTTACTTTGAATTTTAATGAAGAGATTTTTGTTCAAAGTAATGAATATCAGCACACTGAAATTAAACCGCATAACTATGTCAGGTGTTATGACATCTGACATCTGTGATTATGCATCTCTGTACTATGACATCTGTGTTTGAACTAAAAAATTAAATTTTCATAGCTTTCCTGTCATAACGGCATTTACAAAAGTGCTTTGTAATTTACTCATAGAATATATCCAAGCACAGTATAGTAGGTTACAATTAAACATACCAATGAACTAGAATACTGTAGAGTACAGGGATGAATGCTGATACCTAGAAGTGCAAAATACATAAGGTCTATCTTAAGCAATGATAAGTGCTATAAATAATAAGTGCTAGAATTTGTTAAAAAACATAAATAATGCCCTACAGAGCACCTTATAGTTTCAGTCATGTTACAGAGATAGGTGAGTGTAGGACTCTTGCCTGAGGACTCTTATTGGTGTAGCACAGAGCATTTACCCAGAGGAGGGTTTGAACCACAGTCCCCCACAGGGGAGACAACAGTTTTCTAATGTGGCTGTGATTTCCAGTCTTTAAACATTTTAAATAATATTAATTCTTTTTTCTCGCTTTGCTTGCTTATTGAATTTTTTGTTATAATTTTAAAAGGCTATGAAATCTTGAAGTGTTCCTGGTAAATCATGCACAGGATGGAGTGTATTTGTGGTCTACTTGGAAATGACATCATGTAGGACTACATCTTATTCAGGGTCAAAAATATCGCTTTCCTTTCTTGCACCCTCTGGGGGAGGCTTCACTGATGTCATGCTTCTCAGTGAGTGACCCCTTGCATGCAGGAGCCGATGTGGAGAAGGGTCATTGTGTTTGCACACATTTCCTCCATACCCTCCAAATATAAATTAGTGTGCAGAGCCTGTACACTCCAGGGACGTTTTGTTTGTCTTATTAAGCAAGGTTTTGAAAGGGCTTTACGGGGACCAGTGGAGATGGCTGTTCTTACAGGAAAATGGGAAACAAGAACCTAAATGTTATAACAAATGTAGTGACGTGTAATCTACATGTTCTCGTATTCTCATAGAGCGATGCCACAGGATCGTTATTATCATGTTGAGGTTCAAATTTTGTGATATTTTGAGCCTACATTTCTCAAAACCTCACAAAAAAAGTAAAGAAAACCACATTCTTGAATTCCAAATAGTGGATTTTACTTTGTTGTGCTTTTTGTTCAGGTCTGAATGAACAGGGGTCATGTCACATAGATGGCTGGTGTTAATCCCAGCCCGAGCCCCTAAGAGCCCTCCAGCACCTGCAGGCATCTCCCAGGGTTATATAGTCCAGAGATTATTGCTTACAGCTGTGTGGTATCCAGAAGAGAGGCAGGAGGAAGACACTACTCACCCTCTCTTTTATTGGTTTATTCCTCTCTCTCACTTTTTCTCATAACACCCTCACATTACCTTTCTGTGAGTGCATTTAAGTTGTATGTAAGAGGCATTATATGCTTTCCTTTTCCTTTGCGAACTGGGTCTGCTGCCCAGTCCAATTACAGTGACTTCATTCAGAACCGCATCGTTCACATAAGGGAAGACATATTTTCACTAGAATGGTGTCTTAGTGTCGTCTGTTACAAGTGACTTTTGAAGATACTGTTATGGGGTAGGGAGGCAAATCTCTTATGGTGCCACCTTGTTCTATATTTTGGAATTTTCTGTTATTGTTTTGGCAGGTGTACAGTGAGCAAAACATTGTAGGCCCTGCTGACCCCCCCTTTACACACACATCTACATTTCGGTCTCACTGGCACACCTGGTGCTATGACTGCTACATTAGTTGTCACCCTCATCTTGCTCATATATATATATATATATATATATATATATATAGCCATTATATATAAGATCATGAATGTAATGTGTGTGTGTGTGTGTGTGTGTGTGTAGGAGACTGCACAGGTTTATTCAGGCATTTATTAAGAGTAATTTACTTATAAGCAAGTGGGTACGCATGCATGTGCTTGTCGCTGATTAATGGCTGCTGGAACAGTGTAAACACACACACACACACACACAACAAACATGCATTTTGCACCTTTTAAAAGTCATTTAACTGATTTTCCCCTTTATTTCTTTCTCTTACATTTCATATCATACATCGCAATTTCCAGTCTCTGCTGAAAAATGCCGTTCTTAAGAGCTTACATACAGGTTGAAAGTAATAAGTATGCAATATTCTGATATAACAGGCTTTCTATCCATTATGATGGTTATTACAGTTCCAAATTATTGTGATATTTGCCTCACAGACACAAAGTTAAATGCTATCCATTACCTGGTGGCCCTTCACTTTTGCCTGTGATATAATGCAGCAGTGTTCACAGAAAGAATCAAAGGTTGTCAAATTTGATTGATGTTCAAGGAGCATATGGCTTTATAGTTTTGCCTGGAGACTCTCACATGAGCTTCGGGAATGTGCACTGGTTTATTAAAATGCCAGATGGCAAAGTCTTGTGTGATGTGTGACAACTTGACACTTGTCCCTAGTGTGGTAGTAGTGTAATATAGGTCAGAGGGGTGCCTTAGCCTGTTCCACTGGGAGAGAGGGAGGGGTATATCATCACCTCGGACTGTTCCACTGGGAGAGAGGGAGGGAGACATACGGTTATGCTAAATCAACAAAAGGGTACAAGTTGTTCAGGAAAATGAAGATTATTCAATTATGTGGGAAGTGATCCTTGGAGCAGAAAGCTTTGTAGTAAGCTGGAAGTCACCAGAGCAGAGTGAAATATACACCCATAGGGCTTTACACACATAGACACACAGCTGGTTTTATTACTGTAAAACAATAAGAGGCTGTATAACCATTACATATGCAGTTAGACCAGATATCTCAAAGGGAAAAAAGCAAACCCTGGAGAGCGTTTTTTTTTTTTTTTCATTCATGTGTTTGTAGGATCTGGTACAGCTGGCACTGTAACCTACCTTATGATGCGTTCCTGTGTGTGTGGTGATGTGGACTCTCCAAGGCCTAATTCTATGCAATGATTTCAGAGAGTTGGAATCAACATCTGGTGTCCAGGCTTGTAGTCTGCAACTCAACACATTACAGGGCTCAACCCACAACAGCCTGAGGTGATCGCGGGCACCTGGAAGGACCCAAGGTTGGTCTGTACTCCACCACACTTTTGCTGACTCACCTGTAGGTTTGTTTACAGTTTATGGCACCAAACCCTCCTCGTTCACTTTGCTGGCCTGAATCATTTGGGGTTTTAGTGGATATCTTTTTAATGGCACATTGCAATAAAGGGCAAATCAATGCAAATTTTGATTCTGAACAGTGGGAATTTTAAATATGCCCAAACACCCTTCAGAAAGCATCTCCTCTTAAGATCTGTTTTATTTCAGAGTGGTAAAGGTGGCAAAAAGGGCCATCCCAGTCTGCAGTACATGTGGTCAAATTACCAGACTTTTCATTTTGCTTTCAGGAATCATGTGTGCACTCTCAGTGTATAAAGACATGAACATCAGCAAATGTGCACAGTGACTGTGCACGTGGGCTTTGCCTCCTATTCTCTCTTTATCAGATCTGTGCCCACATGGTCGCTGCTTCCTGTGCTTTGCACTGCATACAGCACTCATCATCTGTCTGGTCGATTAGACCAACAATTATTTCCTCCTACTTCTTTCTCATATAGTAAATGTATTGAATACATTTATCAGTTTTTTTCCCTGCAGTGTGGGAATGATATTGCAGTTATGGCTGCCATCCGAGTATGGGAGGAAATCAGTCTGAGATCAGAACTGGGTCCTAGATGTCTCCCCTAACCTTCCAAATAAGGAACCTGGAATCCTCAGGTCCTTCTTCACATACTTCAACTTCCAAACAGCCTTGAATATGGAGATGTTTCCACAGGAATGCATGAACTGAAATCCTAGGGGATAGTGGAGTGTCTAATCCTAGGGGCTATCAAAATGTCTAATCCTAGGGGCTAGCAGAGTGTCTAATCCTAGGAGCTAATGCAGTGTCTAATCCTAGGGGCTAGTGGAGTGTCTAATCCTAGGAGCTAATGCAGTGTCTAATCCTAGGGGCTAGCGGAGTGTCTAATCCTAGGGGCTAGCGGAGTGTCTAATCCTAGGGGCTAGCGGAGTGTCTAATCCTAGGGGCTAGAGGAGTGTCTAATCCTATGGGCTAGCGGAGTGTCTAATTCTAGGGGCTAGCGGAGTGTCTAATCCTAGGGGCTAGAGGAGTGTCTAATCCTAGGGGCTAGAGGAGTGCCTAATCCTAGGGGCTAGCGGAGTGTCTAATCCTAGGGGCTTGCGGAGTGTCTAATCCTAGGGGCTAGAGGACTGTCTAATCCTAGGGGCTAGAGGAGTGTCTAATCCTAGGGGCTAGAGGAGTGTCTAATCCTAGGGGCTAGCTGAGTGTCTGCAACCAAATGGGGACTCAACCACAGACCTGCACATCAACATCTGGCTGTATTAGTCCCTTATCTTGCACCATCAAGGCTGCTGCTTGTCCTGTTGTTTGCCCTCTTTTTTTCCGGTATGGGTTTGGCAAATTCCTTCTTTCATTCTTAATACAAGGACCTGCATGTGCTTGTGCTATACTCCCCTAAATTCACTGTTTAAAACTGTTCATAAAGAATTTAAAACTTTAAATGTTTAGTAGGTTTTAAATAAATTCTTACAGTGCCAATATCAAACAATCTGCTAAATATTCACAATCTGATATATCTCTTATACCTTTATGTTTTATGCCACGTTCTGCTTCTTGTTAAACTAGCTTCATAGATTTCACTCACTTTTAACCCTGAGTTGTATCAATTTCACTGATTCTACAGCATCTTTGTTTAAAAAAGTACCAACACAACTATAGCCTATAAGAATTTGTAGTGTGACAGTTTTAGTAATCAGAACATGGATTAATGAACTCATGATACAAGATCATGGCTTTTGCTTATATTTGGATATTGACACAAGCTTTTTTGTTTTGTCTTTGCACTCCAGCGCAGTTACTAAGGGCTTTGCTCTCATTTTAGGGCATTGGGAACCATGCACCAACCACAGACAGCCCTCTTTATACCCACTACCCAGTGTTCAGTACCCCCTGTTACATTAAGGATGTAGGTCCTTTGCACTCGCACTGGTTATAATCCCTAAGGGTTAGGATAATCCCTAACCCTAATCCTTAATGATGCTCCACCATACGTTCAATAAAGCTACATTCAGTTCCTGCTTGTTTTCCACTGGTCTGGACTTCAGTAAGAAAGGCATGCTCAATCACTGACTTTGGCCTACTATGCCACACTATCTTAGGCAGTTGTGCTTGGGTCCACTGATCTCAGTGCAGTCCATTGTGGTATTCAGGCATTTGGATGGATCTGAGTAGAGATGCTCCTGTTCTTCTTTAATCCTGCTACTGCCTTCTGCTTCATGTCATGGTTTAGCGTAAATCAGTCTCTAACAGACCTGCAACTGTACCACCATGTTTCACACTTGATGTGGTGTGCTTTTCAGTTTTGGTTTCGGAGCGTCGGTTGGTCCCCTTTTGCCATTTACTGGATTTAGCAGATGCCATGGACCCTACGTTCTGTTAGTCGATCCCTGGTTATCTGCAATCAGACACCGTCATAAATTATCCTTGATCATTAAATAAACATCTGCTAACTACGCCCTGTGCAGGTCAAATATAAGTTTTGAGGAGGAGCTGCTTGGACATTGAGGAGTGGAGGTTGGCGAGCACACCACAGTGTGGAGGTTGGCGAGCACACCACAGTGTGGAGGTTGGGGAACACCAGTGTGGAGGTTGGCAAACACACCACAGTGTGGAGGTTGGGGAACACCAGTGTGGAGGTTGGCGAGCACACCACAGTGTGGAGGTTGGGGAACACCAGTGTGGAGGTTGGCGAGCACACCACAGTGTGGAGGTTGGGGAACACCAGTGTGGAGGTTGGCGAGCACACCACAGTGTGGAGGTTGGGGAACACCAGTGTGGAGGTTGGCGAGCACACCACAGTGTGGAGGTTGGGGAACACCAGTGTGGAGGTTGGCAAACACACCACAGTGTGGAGGTTGGCAAACACCAGTGTGGAGGTTGGCAAACACACCACAGTGTGGAGGTTGGGGAACACCAGTGTGGAAGTTGGCAAACACACCACAGTGTGGAGGTTGGGGAACACCAGTGTGGAAGTTGGCAAACACACCACAGTGTGGAGGTTGGCGAACCCTGCAGCGTGAAGGTTGGGGAACACCACACCATGAAGGTTGGGGAACACCATAGCATGAATTGATGACTTGATAGTTATCTATCTTACCTAGTACTTGTGTCCTACACATGTGAAATAACTATTATAATATTATAACATTATATCATTATATCATTATAACATACCATTCTAATACTATATCATTATGACATTATACAATTCTAAGATTATATCATTATGACATTATACCATTCTAACATTATACAATTCTAAGATTATATCATTATGACATTATACCATTATACCATTATATCATTAGAACATTATAGCATTATATCATTAGAACATTAAATCGGGGTTAGACTCTTTGGCTGGTTAACAAGGACAAAATGCCAGAACACTGATTATTCAGACAGGGTTCACCTGATGAGTACACAGACCCTCAAATTACTGCTCACAGCATATTCACAATATTGTCTTTATTTAATTTTGAATAAAACCATTTTGCATTTTGTGGCACACAGACACCAGTTATCCTTTGATAATAATCATCTGTCCATTCTATAGCCAGCACATAAACTATAAACCATTGTCCACGTCTCCAAAGGGATTTAGCTTGCCATGCACGTGGTAACATAGATTACCTAGTAACCTTGTAGGACTGAGCTCACTCACCACAACCTGCTTTACGATGTCAAGATAAGAGGGCCAGACAAAACACATGCCTTTTTTAAGTATAATGTGTAAAATGAGACTCTTGTTTGGGGCATTGGGGAGATCTTTCTCCTGACACCAGGCACATAAGCAAAGTTCACTTACTGGCCAGCACATACCAGGGAACAACTGTCAGGACAGGGTCGAGCTTTCCAGAGAGGCAGTTATTGGAGTCTGGCTTATCGTGACTCTAAAAGCTTCTTTTACCCTGTACATTCACCATTAGTCAAGGGGAAACCTTATCGAGATTTTGACACAAGACTGTTCAGGTTATTACCTATTAGTTTATATCACAAAGTTGATCTTCGGTAGTAACTAATGGCAAAAGCTGTCTAAAGTATTTTTCACAGTTCTGATCTCTTGAGCACAATGCATCAGTCATTTCTGCAGTGTTCACATTCAACACACAAACTGATCACAGAAATGTGTGTGTGAGTATATGTATTGTAACTGCATGTATACTGTATGGGTGTGTTCGAGAGGCAACTCACTCTGGAGTGTTTGTGTGTGTGTGTGTGTGTGTGTGTGTGTGTGTGTGTGTGTGCGCATACTGTATGTGTATAAATACTATATGAGTGTGTTCAGCATACTGTGGTGTTGAAAGTTTCTGTACATTCAAGTGGAGGCCACAGGTGGAGGGTGGGGTTGCTGTATTTGAATACACTCGGGGTGTGTGTGTGGGTGTGTGTGTGTGTGTGTGTGTGTGTGTGTGTGTGTGTGTGTGTGTGTGTGTACATGCGTGTGTCCATGCGTGTGCGCATGTGTTTGCGCATGTGTTTGGGGGTGTGCTTATTCAAGGCACACATGAATTTTTATGTGACAGGTGAGTTATGGTCACTAAGCAGTGTGTGTGTATTTGTATGTGTGTCAGCATAGAGAATTAAAATGTGCAGTCCAAAGTCAAATGTTAATTCTCTACTGCTGGCAAAGTCTGGGCTGGCAAAGTCAGTCATGTGATCTGAATCCAGCATTACTTCGCCCATGGCTAGTTTGTCACTGGGATATCTGACTGATGGCAATCAGCTGGAAGGCTTTTACCCTTCAGTAACTCAACATCATCTGGCAACTGCTCTGGATGTGGTGTGCTGTAGTGTAAACATGGGAGCTATGGTGTGGGTTTATACTGGTTTTTTTGGGGGTTTTTTTTTTGTTTTTTTTGGGGGGGGGTTGTTTCTTTCCAGGTTAGGATTACCAAGACCAATAAATAAAGGATTATTTTAAACAATCTTATTACATTTTTTGCAATAGCTTTTCAGATTTAGCTAAATCCATTCATTTATGTAAGTGAGAGAGAAAAGAGAAATGGACAAAAGAAAAATGAACAAGGTTATTGAAAGAATGTCAATATATTCTGTTTAATACAAACTGTCAAGAATACCAGGACACAGGTAGGTTAGGATCCAAATGCGAAAGGCTTTAATGGGTTCATAATATAGATACAACCAGGAGATCACGATGTAGAGAGTCAGTCAAATCCAGGGGCAGAACCAGTCCAGAGTCCAGAGTGAACTGAAGGGCTGGGAGAGAGGCGTAGCCTGGGGAGGAAACAGAGGTCGGCAGCCAGAAAAATCAGCAGGAGAAGAGAACGCTTGGTATGCATACTAGTATGGCAGTGCTTCGCTAAGAGGTCTGGGAGAACAGGAGTCTTTAAAAGGGAACAGATGGAGATAAATAGGTGTCACACATTAGTACTCAGGAGAAGGTGATGTAGGTCTGGGTGTGGCAAAACTAGTGGGCTGGGCTGAAATCATAACAACAAATACAGAGCACACTGCCAATATCTCTCTAAAATAACCTAATCTAGAATCTAACTGCAACAAGTAGTATTAATGCCTTTGATTGCATGTGCATGCATGCAGAAAACTTTCCAGGCAGCTTACCTCTAACACAGTCTAAAATTTATTCATGCATTCATTTATTTATATATATATATTCTCCTAAGGTGCTGATTTAGACTTCCACTCCCTCTCTTCCTCTCTTCTCATTGCCATATTGATTTGTGATAGGAGGCAGTGCCCATAGCCAATATTTCAGCATTTCCTGCTGTTCTGAGTTTTGTTTCTGTGCGTGTTTGTATGTGATTCAAGAGCATTTTTGCACTAAAATATATCTTACTTATTTATTTGACTTTAGCTTAGAGGAGGATTCAATAAGCATGTTCTCAGTGTAGGAAGTGGGGGGTAAACACACAGACTCACAGTTTGGGGGGTAAACACACATAGACTCACAGTTTGGGGGGTAAATACACACAGACTCACAGTTTGGGGGTTAAACACACAGACTCATGGTATGGGGGTAAATACACACAGACTCACAGTTTGGGGGTAAATACACACAGACTCATGGTTTGGGGTAAACACATACAGACTAATGGTTTGGGGGGTAAACACACACAGACTCATGGTATGGGGTAAATACACACAGACTCATGGTTTGGGGGTAAACACACACAGACTAATGGTTTGGGGGTAAACACACACAGACTCATGGTATGGGGGTAGATACACACAGACTCATGGTATGGGGTAAACACAAACAGACTCACGGTATCGGGGTAAACGCACACAGACTCACAGTTTTGGGGTAAATACACACAGACTAATGGTATGGGGTAAATACACAAAGACTCATGGTTTGGGGGGTAAATACACACAGACTCACGGTATGGGATAAATACACAGACTCACGGTATGGGGGGGTAAATACACACAGACTCACGGTTTGGGGGTAAACACACAAAGACTCACGGTATGGGGTAAACACACACAGACTCACGGTATGGGGGGTAAACACACAGACACAGTTTGGGGGTAAACACACACAGACTCACAGTTTGGGGGGTAAATACACACAGACTCACAGTTTGGGGGGTAAATACACACAGACTCACGGTATGGGGGGTAAATGGCTTCCATTATCACCATGATCACTACTCACCATTATCAATACTCACAATTGTCACCACTAACCATTATCAACATTATCACCACTCAACATTATCACCATTATCAACATTATCACCACTCAACATTATCAACATTATCACCACTCAACATTATCAACATCATCACCACTCAACATTATCACCATTATCAACATTATCACCACTCATCATTATTACCATTATCAACATTATCATCACTCAGCATTATCAACATTATCACCACTCAACATTATCACCATTATCAACATTATCACCACTCAATATTATCACCATTATCACCACTCAACATTATCAAGATTATGAACATTATCACCACTCAACATTATCAACATTATCAACATTATGAACATTATCACCACTCAACATTATCAACATTATCAACATTATCACCACTCAACATTATCAACATTATCACCACTCAACATTATCACCATTATCAACATTATCACCACTCAATATTATCACCATTATCACCACTCAATATTATCAACATCATCACCACTCAACATTATCACCATTATCACCATTATCACCACTCAACATTATCACCATTATCACCATTATCACCACTCAACATTATCAACATTATCAACATTATCAACATTCAACATTATCAACATTATCACCACTCAACATTATCAACATTATCAACATTATCACCATTATCACCACTCAACATTATCACCATTATCAACATTATCACCATTATCAACATTATCACCATTATCACCATTATCAACATTATCATCATTATCACCATTATTACCACTCAACATTATTATCATTATCACCATTATTACCACTCAACATTATCACCATTATCACCATTATCACTGCTCACCATTATCACCTACAGTCCAGTCTACTTGTCCTAGCTGTCATTGCAGTGGTAAGGACAAACACACTTGTGGTCTGTTTGAAAGAAGGAAACATTGCATCAGAATGAAAGTTCTGAAAGTTCATGTGTTACACATAAGAGCAATGAAAACAGAAATGAACAGAATTTTAATATTTTTAAAATGTCTGTTTATTCCTTTCAAATATAGCATGGTCTTCTCTATACCAAAGGGTTTAATCCATACTCCAACACTTATTTAAAGACATAACATGGCTTTAAAGACGTTAACTGCAATGACCATAGAGATCAAAAGATCAAGCTTTTAGGTGAATTGTGAAAGACCTCTCAATGTTGACAGGTGGCATCCATTTTATGAGCTGGATGTGCATGTGTTTAGTGTTTTGAGAATATTTCACAGAATTGTCCTTTCAAGACTAGACCAGACTTCTTTCCTGTGGTCAGCATTAGTCATGTCATGTGGGTTTTGTCATTCCAGAGAAATGAATCAGACATTTGACAAAATTCAACAGCATCATTACAATCAACCTCTTAGCTGTACTACTCAGGGGCGAATGTTGCAATAGCTAACAAAAGTCTATTATTACTATATTTATGTGCAGTAAATTTGCATAAATGATCTTTTTAGAACATATAGATGGCAGTATATGTGATAGAACTGTCACTGAATGTTCAAAGTCTCTATTCATGTTTCTGACTCATGCTTGCCTTTAAGGGCTATAGAGAACATTGAATTACATTTGTATTTTTTTAAATTTAACTTCACCTGTATTTTAGAATATGTTATATGCATTAATTGAGTCATTACACGTATCATGATGAGGCAATACTCAGACCTTTCCTTTAAACTGTCTCCAGCATTTATCTTAAAAAGTGCTTAGTAGAAACATCATTATGTAGCTAAGTAACAATGTATTCTCTGTATGTCTGATTAATCAGGCTGAAGTGTCTTCTTCAAGTGTTGCTGTTAGCTCATGTGGGCCATGCAGTGTAAATTCTTAACAAGTATGTCTGCTGGATCACTGTGTGCCTTCATATATTACCAACACTGTGACACTTTGATGTTACATGGCTAGATGACCTGCAGTATTCTAGCAAAGATTATTTTTGCTGAATACATGACTGGAACAAGGGAGATTGATCTGAAGTACAAAATGTACAAAATAATTTAATACATTAATATTACTATAACATAATATAAATATAATATTACTATATAATATTAATATTTATTAGAAAATTTTCATATTACAGTCTCTTGCAATATCAGTATTTATGGAGTTATTTTCCTAGTAGAAGGGATCATATGTAAATGATATAGTGAAACTTATTTTAAGAACTGCAGATCCATAATGAATGAATTGCAGATGAATAATCATAATCTTGCCTTCTCTTTAGAGAACTCCCTGACCCTCCATCCCAGACTGCAACAGACTTTTGTGGATGAGCAGCTGTTGTTCTCAGATCTTGTCACAAACGTGCCTCAGTCATGCAGGTTTTATCCTCTTGCACAGCTAGTTCAGATATCCAGGCTCCCTGCTGGTGGGTCTTCCTGTGTGTGCCTTCAGACCCCTGCATAAAATCCAGAACGCAGCAGCACGGCTGGTCTTCAACACTCCTAATTTTCCCATGTCACTCCAGTACTTCGTTCACTTTACTGGCTTCTTATTGCTTCTTATACTAGATTTGAAACTGATGCTTGCCTACCAGGCCAAAAATGCCTACCAGGCCAAAATGCCTACAAAGTCAAAAACCGACCCTAACCCTGCTACTTGATGGCACTAGTCAAAACCTTGATCCCTTCATGCAGTGGTCAAAATATTGAGCGCTTCATGCTTCAAGTGTCACACAGCTTGTCTCTCTATTCTTAAAGGGTCATGGAAGACAAAAATGAACATTCTTTTCCATTTGGCACTCAGTTTAATTAAAGTGGGGTTAGTTGTTCTTCCTCTCATTCCATGTTTAAAGTGCCGGTCAAGGTGTCGTACAAAGGCCGTGTGCATCCAGCTTATGCCCTACTGGATTCAGGCGCTGCTGGGAACGTCATGGATTGGGGTTTTGCAAAGAGGCTAGGTATCAAGGCCATCGCTCTGCCCTCCTTGCTAAGCATACAGGCCCTGGACAGGGATCCGGTAGGCCCAGGTTACATCACCCATGTGACTCTTGGGGTCCGCCTGGTCACCAGGGAGGGACATTCTGAGCACATCAGTTTTTTCCTCCTGCCCTGCCTGTCTCACTCTCTCAGCCTAGGTTTGCCATGGCTGCATGCGCACAATCCACAGATGATGTGGGCAAAAAACTGGATCCTGCAGTGGGCAACTGTCCTGTTATTGGAGGTGTTTTCCAAACAAGGCAGTACCCCTCCAGGCAACATCAATCGAAAGTCCTGACAAATAGGTTCCTATTCTATTGGAGTACAAGGACCTGGAGCAGGTCTTCAGGCTCAGCCAAGCCACACGGCTTCCGCCACATCGAGATTGGGACTGCGCTGTAACACTCAAGGAGGGAGCAGTGCCCTCCTGGTGCAGAATCTACCCCCTCTCTCAGGAGTAGGAAAGGGCCATGGGACAGTACATCAAGAAGGCACTGCAACAAGGGTATGTCTGACCCGATACCTCTCCGGCCTCAGCTGGAGTCTTCTTCATAAAGAAGAGGGACGGGGGCCTGAGACCGTGTGTGGACTACTGAGGGCTCAACAAGCTGCTGGTGCCATACCCATATCCCCTTCCCCTGGTACCAGCAGCACTTAAACAACTGTGAGGAGTCAGGTGTTTTACAAAACTGAATTTACACAACGCATACAACTTAATCCGGATCAAGGAGGGAGATGAATGGAAAAGAGTCTTCAGCACCTCCGCGGGCCACTATGAATATTTGGTTATGCCGTAGATTCTGGCGGCAGCCCCATCGGTATTTCAGGCCTACATTAACGAGGTTCTGAGGGAGTTCTTAGGAAGATCCGTCGTCGCCTATATCGACGACATTTTGATCTATTCCCCCTCCTGGAACCAACATGTGCACGACGTGCAGGACATACTACAGACCTTACTACAGAACCGTTTGTACTGTAAGGCCGAGAAATGCGAATTCCACTGCAAAGGGGTGGACTTCCTGGGATACGCTATCCAAGAGGGGCAAGTGAGTATGCAAGCAAGCAAGGTGGAGGCAGTGAAGGCTTGGCCAAGGCCACTCAGATGCAAAGCACTACAGCGATTTCTAGGTTTCACTAACTTTGATCAGAGATTCATCAAATCCTTCAGTTCACTGGCCTTTCACCGACCAGCTCCGAGGACCTGTGCGAAAGATCAAGTGGACTCAGGAGGCAGAAAAGGCCTTCGAGGAGCTCAAGAACGCCTTCACCACCACGCTCGTCTTGCAACAACCGGACCTGGAGAGGCCTTTCCTGGTGGAGGTGGATGCCTCCGACGTAGGAGTGGGTGCGGTACTGTTGCAACACACGGGAGAGAGAGGTGGCCTGTGGCCTATCGCATACTTCTCCCGGAAGCTGAGCCCGGCCGAGAGGAACTACGGGGTTGGGGACTGGAAGCTCCTGGCCATAAAGCTTGCTTTTGAGGAGTGGTGGCACTGGCTTGAGGGAGCGAGACACCCATTCACCATGTATACTGACCACAAGAACCTGGAGTACCTCCAGACCACCAAATGATTAAACGCCAGACAGGCCAGGTGGTCGACCTTTTTCTACCGGTTTCAGTTCAGTCACCTACAGACCTGGGGAGAAGAACACCCGATTGGACGCACTCTCTCGGCAACACAAGGCAGAAGCCCGGTCAACGAGCTCAGAGCCTGTTCTGTCGCCCACCTGCTTTTTGGCGTCTCTAGAATGGGAGCTAGATAGACAGATCAAGGTGGCTAACCCACATCCACAATATCCCACCAATCGCCTATATGTCCCCCCGACACATTGAGGAACACTCATCACATGGGCACATACATTCTTGGGGACGGGTCACCCAGGCTCAACCCGTACCACGCAACTGATAGGAGCACGTTACTGGTGGCCTGCTAAGCCCAAAGAGGTGGTGAGGTTCGTGGTTTCATGCCCTGACTGCACACACAGCAAAATGCCCCGGGTACCTCCGGTGGGGAAACTCTTACCCCTGCCTACGCCCCACCGACCATGGTCACATCTGGCAGTGGATTTTGTAACCGACTTACCAGTCTCTGAGGGCAACACCGTGATCCTGAGTGTTGTAGATTGGTTCTCAAAGATGGTTCAATTCATCGTTTTGGTAGCCCTGCCCACCGTGTTAGAGATGGCCGAATTACTGTTCCGCCAGATCTTCAGACAATTCGGTCTACCCGTGGACATCGATTTGGACCGAAGTCCCCAGTTTACATCACGGGTTTGGAGGGAATTACTGGCTGAACATCATGGTTAGTCTGATGTCTGGTTAGCACCCTCAGGCTAATGGGCAGCTAGAATGAGTTAACCAGGAGCTGAGTAAGTTCCTGCGCTTCTATTGTTACCACCACCCAGAGACCTGGAGTGCGTATCTCCCATGGGCAGAGTATGTGCAAAATTCCATGCGACACACGGGAACTGGTCTCATCTGCTTTGAATGCATTCTAGGCTACCAACCACCTCCCTACCCCTGGAACACCCCTACATCAGACCAGCTGGCTGTGGATAGATGGTGCCGGGAAAGCGAACGGACCTGAGAGGAGACACAACAGAACCTTCGTAGGGCGATCGTTGCCTATAAGAGGAAGGCAGACTGAAGAAGGGGAGAGACCCCACAGTATGAGATTGAGCAGAAGGTGTGGGTCTCTACCAAGGACGGCCGTGCTGGCACTACAGGCAAGCTCGAGGCGCGGTATGAGGGTCCCTACTCCATTACTGGCCGAGTCAATGAGGTAACCTACAGGTTAGGCCTAACTGGGAGTAGTCAGGCTTCCTGGGCCTTCCACATTTCCTTGCTGAATCCTGTGAGGGAGGTTCCCCTCGCCGAGGAGGGAGGTTCCTCGGGAACCCCGGAGACGGAGGAAGGCCTGGTGTACCGGGTGCGTACTCTGCTGGACTCCTGTAGGAGGGGTAGGGGTCTACAGTACCTGGTGGACTGGGAGGGGTATGGCCCCGAGGAGCGCTGTTGGGTCCCAGCTTCCCAAATTTTGGACCCTGACCTCATCGCCTCGTTCCATAGGCTGCACCTGCTGAGGCCTGCCCCAAGTCGGTGGGGTCGGCCGTGGGCCAGGGGCCGGTTGGGGTCTTTGGGGGGGAGGGGGGGTTCTGTCACGGTAGACCGGTCCCCTATGGGGGGGGGGACACACTTGCCTTCCCCGCTCGCAATCACCTGTCTTCTAACAGGGAACACCTGCGCTACTCTGGTGCAGAATCTACGCTACTCTGTTCCTGGAGAACCACCAGATTTATAATAATATGGAAAATAAAGGACCTTTTGGTGAAACTTCGCCTCTCGCTTCCTCCCTGGTGCCTTCATCACAGTATTGCATTGTGTCTTTCATTATAGGTTTTAGCACGGACACTTGGTTCTAGCAGTGTCTCGGTTAAGAGTATTTTTGACCTATTTGTGCTACCTAAGGATTCTTTAAATAAACAAACTCTAACTCTGCTTTAAATAAACAAATAACCCTAACCCTAACACTTTTGGAGAATCTCTGGAGAATCTGGGAAATTCTATAAATGTAAATGAAATTTATATTTTATAAATTCAATCAAATATTACAACTACGAATCTTAATTTATATTTTTACAACTTCTATATCTTTACAACTTCCAAAACTCATAATCAGAGCTCCTGGGTTTTGACACAAATATTTCATAACTGTGCCATTTTGAGAGGTGTAATCCAAGTTGACTCATCTATAGAAATTAGCCTAATATGTTTAATTAACCTAATCTGCCTAATTAACCTAATCTACCATTAGCAACAAATTAATTTACAAGTTACATCAGTGTTGCTGCATGCTGTCAAAACTATTTGCACAAAACAATTTGTAAATGTGAGGTGTGAACTTAATGTGTAATTAATGATTCATAAATGTTATATGAAAAGTATACATATATGTTACAAGTTAAACTGCAAATTTATGAAGTTGGTTATGGATATTATGATTTCAGAATTGCATGCCTGATTCTTATTGACAGCAAATTAACTGTTGCTATCTTAACCCTCTCCATTCTCAAAGGTTAATAGTGTAAAATAATGCAATATAATAACATAATGCAAAATAATAAAATTATATAATGCAAAATAATAAGCAGAGTTTGTTACCAGATTGTGTTGTGTGTTCTGCAGATTTCTTTTTCAAGGTTTACTAAATTAGAATGACAACAAATGAGAAGGTAATCTTCTCCACCCTGGACATTTTATTTCAATCTTCATACTTGAGTCTCAAGTACTCAAGTTTTCCTTTTCTTGTTTTCTACAGTGTGTAAGAAGGTTAGATTTTCATGATTGATTTGCTGTTATGATTGCACCAGTTCCCTGTTCATAAAAGGGGGCTCATTGGCTGGGAGTGTTTCATACCATGTCTACCTTTTGCTGAATGGATATCCTCTTAATGGGAATTTGTTCCATTTCATCTCTGGACATGAAAAGAGTCAAGATCTTAGGATCCTTTGTTATGATCTTAGGATCCTTTGTTACGTTGACTTGTGGGATGTTACCACTAAGATCTCTGACCCCTAAATACCTTTGCTCCCTTGCTCCCATGTCCACTGGATATTGGCTCTTAATCTCCCCTGTTGTTTTGGGTGCATGCTGTCCTGTTTTAATACCCTGTTCATTTATCCAGCAGTTCAAGAGTTAATTCCAAGCAGCAGCTGTAAAAGAGGAAGGAGGAGGGGCAAGAGAGGGGGCTCGTCCACAGCTGCCGTAGTGCCCCCCCCGCTCCGTTACTCGCTGTCTCTAGCTTGCCTGCGGAACAATGGCAGACGCTGCAGACAGGCACTTCACTTGGACGCGTTTCATCTTTCACCAAGACTGCTTCTGCCACCACATGGGCTTCTAGGGATACTAATCAGCAAGACGCGCTCACGTACGGCCATGCTCACACGTAGAGTCTCGTGCAGTGCTGTGAGGGTGCACAGAGAGCACACACGCTGAGCTGCTTATGCATCGATGCTGCACACAGCACTGTCTCTGGATTACAGACCTCTCCACTTGTGCGCGCTTTCTGAATGCGTGTTTATCCCTAAAGCCCTGTGACTCGTGCCTCGTGCCAGTGGAAAGACATGAGAGATTATTACAGTGGCCAAAATACAGGACGCACAGACAAACATCTTTATTGGCAACAGATTTTGTGGCTGTGGACAGGACTGTGAGAAGGTATGATGGCGTGTACTGTTTTTTGTTCAGAGATAGAAATCTTAATAATCTTAAATGTACAAAAAGGCACTGTGCACAGAATGCTTTCTCTGCATAGAATGTAAATGTGTTTAATTGATTTAGGATGTTTTGCAAATTTTTGAAAATGCAACCCCCTGGATCCTCCCCATTTCTCAGTGTAATGTTATAAAGTTGCAAAATTTCATGCAGTACTTTCGTCTTTGCAGTTTGGAAAGGCCCCCAGTAACAGCCTAATCACAAAGAAAGCATCAGTTTTCTTGAGCGAGTACATTTGAGGGAGTGGTTAGATGGCAACGTTTTTTGTAAGGTCTTGCAATTTTGCAGAGTCTGGTACTGGATTGTGATCTCGGTCCCATTTCTGAGATCCATTTCCTCACCAAGCTCTGAGCATTAGAATCTGTTTGGTCACAAAGCTCTGAACACTTGAACCCATTTCCTCACAGAGTTCTGAACACTACAACCTGTTCCTCACAGAGCTCTGAACACTAGAACCTGTTTGATCACAGATCTCTGAACACTAGAAGCTGTTCCTCACAGAGCTCTGAGCACTAGAACCTGTTTGGTCACAGAGCTCTGAACACTAGAACCTGTTCCTCACAGAGCTCTGAACACTAGAACCTGTTCCTCACAAAGCTCTGAACACTAATGTGGCAGTTGGCTTCAGGCTCACACTGAGCTCCCAGCCCGAGGCACTGATGGCAGGTGACATGGGAGTTGTGGAATGCACACCATGTGATAAGGGTGTGGTGGGAGAGGTTGTCAGTTCAACATGACTGTGGTTTTGATTAATGTCTTTTTAACATCCAAAAACATTCCAGACATAACACGTAAAAGTTCATCATGATCTGCTATCTTTTGAATAAAGGTATGAAGAGTAATGGTCACCTTCATTTTTTTTCCTTTTATTTGAGATAGATTCATATATATTCCTGACTTGCTTTTTGGAATAAGATACAGGGACCTGAGATCTCACAACTATTCAGCTGGTAAATTTGCTTCCAGATGTCCAGGGTCACAAAGATGCATTATTCTCTTACATTAAACTTAATCACTGACTCACATTCAAGACTTAACCCCAGTGTTGGCTGAGCCTGGTACATAACCTCTAATGTTACGAGCGTCTCTTCGGTCACTTCTGTGTGTTTTATGTTGTGATTGGTGCATGCAGTGTTAAATTCCTGCCACCCCTGACATTGCATATTGGGGTAAAACATTGAAAAAGTTCTTTAGAGCACTTGACAAAGTCACTATAGCAAAATTACATTAAAAACTAAATTAATTAAAAAACTAAACATTTTACTTAACACTCTCCTAAATTTAAAGTTTAGTTAATCTGTCAATTTATAATTATAAAGCATAACATGGTAGGTGTTATAAGACTTCATGGTGTCTCAAAATATTAGCCCCTTTGCAAATATTTATTTTACCCAAATGGTTGCTAGGTAACTAGAGGTAAAAGGAAAACATGTTAGAAGTAGAAAGATTTTGCTTTTACATAACATTTCCAAATGCTTTAGCAGTTTTGCAGTCACTCCAAAATTTGTAACGGGTAGTGTTGAAATATCCTCTCCAGTGACATGACATGGTGCTCTTGAGAAGTCCTTAATGTCTACAGATGTGTTCACACTCAGATTCATGCCACTGTTTTTCATGTTAAGTTAATGTTATCAGCATAAAACAATTGTCAATGGGAAATCATTCACAGTTCTGTAGTCACTGACATATTTAGCTTATTTCACAATGGCTCAAACATGATTTTATCCACTAGATCATGTCAAGGATGATTAAAAACTCAGAACAGGATTGCAGCTGTCACCAGACACAGTAAGAGCCGTAATCATATCAGAATGCTCAGCTGGTTTTGGAATGCAGTGTTGTTGTACACATTTAATAAAGCAATTTTTGTCAAAATTTGACCCATTTTTAATCACATTACAAGGGTTTTAAGGAAGGAATTCTTCTTATTAATTATTTATGCAAGGAAGTCAGGAATACTGATTATCATTCATCTTACTGACTATACTGACTGTCATAAAACATAAAACGTATTCTCTGACTACACTTAAATGACCCAGTGGTCTATAGCAGTAGAAGTTGTTATTCAAAATAAGTTCTTCACATGACCAGATGCTAACCCTAAACCCTAACCCTAACCCTAAACCCTTACCCTATAGTAAATATACCACTTATCCACCTGGAGTATAGTTATCCCTACTAAGGGACCAGGGTCATATTCACACCAGAGCACTAGTGCTTTGTTTATTGTAAGATGCATCAATCACAATAAAACATATCGCATGAAATTCTGAGGCGACCCTACAGAGATCCTTCCACTTCCTCTAATGGAAATAAATATCACATGTAAGAAGGGGGGTGGGTTCCACCTTCGTGTATGAACACAGCTATTCCTGGAACCTGCTGAATTGATTTCTGTTGAACTTGAGTAGTGGTGGTCCATCAGTTGACATGAACAATGCATTAGTTTGCTTATAATTGCTTTATTAATGTGATGCATTAGAACTCAGGAGAGTTCATAAGGCCATTGCTACATGTGTGTGTCTGTTGTTAAACTATAAAGTGCATCAAATTTTACACTCTGCACTCTATGTTTGGTCCTGCTGAGGTTTGTCTGTGGTCAGTGCTAACCTGGATGTTGGATGACATGCAGGGGTGGAGTCATGGCTGGGTGGAGTATGGGCCTTGTGACAGGCCTTGAAAAACCCTGGGGTAGAATACTGTTTGATTACACTGAAAAGAATTACCCCATAACATCCTGATATCAAAATGACTAAAACCATATACATTCATTAACCCAGTCTTAATACACACTTAATACACACAGACACACTCCTAGGTATTGGAAATCTTCCTTTGTGGTTTTGGTCTGTGTTTACATGACGGATTAATTTATTTCCTGCAGCTGTGTCAGTGGTGTAGTCATACTGTGGGTGTCCAGTTCTACCATCCCTCTAGTGTTCTAGTGCATTCAGAGGCCACGGAAGTGCACTGAACTCACTATCATGGTCATGGAACTAGTGTGATATGACTTTGATGTGCTTTGTGATACACTGACATGTTGGCCAATAACCATTATAGCATGTACGCACAGTAGTCATAAAGGCCTGCATATGGTGAGAACTTCCCTAGACTTCACGCATCAAAGAGGTGTTTCTGTCTTCTCCATCTGCAGAACAGCTGCTTATAGGATGTTTTTGGTTTTTTTGCACCATTCTGTGTAAACTCTAGAGACTGTGTAAACCCTAGAGACTGTGTAAACTCTAGAAACTGTATAAACCCTAGAGACAGTGTACATTTTAGAGACTGATGTGTGTGAATTTCCCTAGAGATCAGCAGTTTCTGCCACTGATAACCCTATGAACTGTCACGAATGGTCACCCTCCTGGCATCCCTGTTTCCATGGTTTCCCTGTCATGTCTGAATTCCTTTGGTTCCTGGTTGTTCCGTTCCATGGTTTCGTTTTCTCCGCCCCTCGTTTGGTTTTCCACACCTGTCCTTCATTTCTAGTCTTGTTCAGTTCATGTATTTAAACCCTTTCTTGATCCCTGTGCGTTTGCTGTTCATTGCATGTGAATGTGAATTAGTTATTGTCTTGTATCTGTTATAACCTGTTTCCCATGTTTGCTTCCATGTGTTTAGTTCTAGCCGCTGTTTGTGTAGTTACTCGTGTATCCTAGCCCTTGTCTGGATTAATCATGTATTCTCGAACGCTCCTTATTGGCTCTTTGACCCTGGACTACTCTGACTACGACTCTGGATTTGCCCTTAATAAATCTTGCTCTTTCTGCGCTAGCGTCCGCCTCCTTACCGATCAACATTACAACGAACAAAGTCACATATGTCATTTTTCCCCATTTGTAAAATGTAACTACAGCTTTGGCCCAATAAATATAGTAAATATTTTCACAGTTTAGCAAAAGTCAGTATTTAGTGTGACCTCCCTTGGCACTAAGCATATCTTTTGGGGAGACTGTCCTGAAGTTTTCTGAAGTTGTCTTCTTTCCATTCAGGCTCCATGCAGGTTTAAGAGAGCCAGGATCAAGAAGCTGTTTCTGATTTTATTGTTTTATAGCATTGCTAAAACAACAAATGTGATGGTGGTATAAGACCTTTGCATAGTACTACAGTGTGTGTGTGTGTGTTTATATATATATATATATATATATATATATATATATATATATATATATATATATATATATATATATATATATATAAAGTACAGAGTTTCCGGAGACACATGTTTTGGACAGAGGTCCAAAGCAAAGCAGGAGGTGAAACCAGTTTATTAGTGCAGTCAAGTGCCATGATCATAGCATTGCTGATGAAGGACCTCTGACTTGTTCATATGGAACCGGTGTGCAATGTGCATTATGATCTTAAGTTTATTTTGACTGACTAGATTCAGTCTTGTATTCCTTCCTTTAGATTCTGCTGTGCTGCTCCTAATTCAAACATAGAATTATTATTAGTGATGATTTCCAGAGATATTGGAGAACAGGCCATAATCTAATGGACTTGCAGTTGTATGCTACCAATAATAAAGTTATAATGCTAGATGTTTTACCTGTGAATTTTACCACTGCCCACTACTCCCTTCAGTTAACAACCTTATTCTTTGGCATTCAAGAACATTCCTAATGCATTAACACAGTGTCTTCCAGAGGGCCAACACCTACATGTCTTATTCAGTCTTATTCAGTACATATCCAAACCCATCTCTACCCTGTAATCCAGCCACCCGTGTTAAACACCTCATTAAACCCCACAGCAGTTTGGTTATCTGCTCTGGGCATAGTATCCAATGTGTAAGCAGAGTCATCAGTGCCACTGGCCCATATCAAAGTGTCAATTGTTTGAATTGTGTGATTTTAACTATAATTGATGTTTCTGTTCTCTTGCCCCCCCCCGTCTCTCTCTCTCTCTCTCTCTCTCTCTCTCTCTCTCTCTCTCTCTCTTTCTCTCTCTCTCTCTCTCACTCTGTGTGTGTGTGTGTGTGTGTGTGTGTGTGTGTGTGTGTGTGTGTGTGTTTTAGACACATTCTGCAGGAGGCTGAAGGTGAAGATTAGCATTCCTTAGTCTGGACCTTTTTGTGCTGTGGTGAGTTGGATGCTCAGGCAGGTCAAGTTTACTTCTAAAGCATTAGCAATTAAACTGGCTCAGCAATCAGTAGATACAGATACCTGGACAATTGTGATAATAAATGTATTTTTATTGTAATCAATACAAACTGCTATCTGAGCACAAAGTCAGATAAGTACTGCATTTTAATATAGCATTTTAAATATCAGGTCATTCTAACCTCTTGAGATTTTGCTATTCTGATCTTTGTGATCTTTTTTGCTCTTTCTGATATGAATTATGTATTTTGTGTATTGTTATTCTGTGTGCTCTTATTCTGTGTATTCTGTGTTTGTGTTTGTCTGGTCAGCCAAAGATCTTATAGGCTTCTCATTTAGGTGTACAACAGAATGTCTTTTAAACATCCAGTAAATGTCTAAAACCAATATTACCATTTACTAGTTGATTCAAGAAGGAGAAGTTTTTACGTTGTTGTTCAGTCCATCACATTATCACCTAATAATAAGAGTTTTCATATGCTCTGTGATCTTTTCACAAGCAAATGAGAGCAATGAATTGCAAGGATATTACAACTTACATGGCTTGTTGATGTCGATGACACACCCACACAGTTTTTGGTCCTGTTTTAGGACACACATCAATCTGGGTCTCACTTCCTCCATGGTCGAGGTGACATACGTTTGTCTAATGATTTGTAGAAATAAGATACTAGTTTGTCATGAAATTTGAAGGGAAATTATAACAGGAACATCCTTCAAAAATGCTCCGAATAATTCACATTTCCAACTGAATTAAACTTTTTGTACTCTATTTTAACTTGCATTATAATCCATTTGAAAGGCGATGTAATTTTATAAATTTTAATGGAATTTCAATAATGAAGATGCCAGTATCAAAAAATAAATAAATAAAAATTCTGCAGCCAATCTGCATTTTGCCAAAATAAGAAATGTGTTTGGTGCAGAGTGACAAGTCAAATTTGTTTCATATAGTGTAACAAGTCAAATTGTTAGATTGATTTAGCATTGATTTAACATTGGTTATTATTAATCATAACCAAATTCCTTTTATAATATAATAGGCTCTGCATTATAACCAGTTGAATCATAAGTACTGTAAATATAAACAGATTGATGCAATAGTTGATTTAACTGTTAATAAACACAATTAGAGGTTGAGTGGCAAACAGTCTGTGTTTGTGCCTGAAGATGCAGACACCATTGTGTGAGATCTAAATGAAAATGAGAATCAGGCATTTGACTCATTGAAGCAGATTTTTAAAACATTACATTTAATTAAACTGAATTAAAATGGTAAATTTAATTGAACTTCCTAACACTGTCTAGAAAATTTATTTCAATGCTGTTCCAACAAAGGAGTTTATCACTAGATAACTGCTTGACCACCTGACATAAATATTACATTAGATGACAAACATTATTTGTTACACTTTGTCTTTAATTAGTCTAACACAGGTTAGCAGTACCAGATGCATTTATGTATTCATTATTAATTTATGTATTCATTATTAATTTATTTGGCATATAATATTGTACCACAAATCCCTCCAACTAACTATTGGATGCTTAAAATTTGTAAACACAATGTGTGAAGAAGTTATAGAATAACAGAAGTTAGAGAAACTGAAGTTATGTAGTAACAGAAGTTATAGAGTAACTGAAGTTACAGAGTAACAGAATTTATAGAGTAACTGAAGTTATAGACTAACTGAAGTTAATGTAAAAGAAGCTACAAAGTAATTGAAGTTAAAAGTTACAGAATTCAGTATAAAAGAAATTAGAAAGTAACTGAAGTTACAGAGTAACTGAAGTTATAGTCACTGATGTTACAGAGTAACCGAAGTTTCAAGTAACAGAATATATAAAGTAACTGAAGTTACCGAGTAACAGAGGCTACAGAATAAAAGAAGTTAGAATAGCTGAAGTTATAGAGTAACAGAAGGTACAGAGTAACTGAAGATACAGAGTAACAGAAGTTACAAGTATATGAAATTACAGAGTAACAGAATTTACATGTAACAGAAGTTATACAATAGCAAAACCTATAGAGTAACTGATGTTATAGATTAACTGTAGTAAGAGAGTAAAAAATGTTAGAATAAGTGAAGTTATAGAGTAACAGAAGTTAGAGTACCTGAAGTTGTGGAGTAAAGAAACTTGTAGAGGAACTGAAGTCAGAGTAACAGAAGTTACATACTAATTGAAATTATAGAGTAACTGGAGTTAATGTAAAAGAAGCTACAAAGTAACAAGTTACAGTGACAGAAGTTATAGAGTAACTGATGTTATAGAGTAACAGAAATAATAGAGTAACAAACAGAGTAACTGAAGTTACAGAGTAACTGAAGCTATAGCATAACAGAAGATAGAATAACTGAAGTTAAAGAGAAACAGAAGTTACAGAGTAACTGAAGTTTCAAGAAACAAAATTTATACAGTAACAGAAGTTACAGAGTAAATGAAGATACAGTGTAACTGAAGTGACAAGTATCTGAAATTTTAGAGTAACAGAAGTTACAGAGTAACTGAAGGTACAAGTAAGATAAGTTATAGAGTAACTGAAGTGACAGAATAACAGAGGTTACAGAGTAACTGAAGTTATAGTAGCTGAAGTTATAGAGTAACAGAAGTTAGAGTAACAACTTACAGAGTAACTGACGTTAAAAAGTAAAAGAATTTACAGAGTAACTGAGGTTAGGGTAACAGAAGTTACAAAGTAACTGAAGATACAAGTAACAAAAAATTTAGAGTAACACAACTTATAGAGTAACTGACATTATAGAGTAACTGAAGTAATAGAGTAACAGACGTTGGAGTAACTGAAGTAAGAGTAGCTGAATTTGTGCAGTAACAGACGTTAGGGTAACTGAAATTATAGAGTAACTGAAGTTACAGAATGATAGAGGTTACAGAGTAACTGAAGATACATAGCAATAGACATTACAGGTATCTGAAGTTACAGAGTAACTGAAATTAGAGTAACTGAAGTTATAGATTAACAGAAGTTACAAAGTAAATGAAGTTACAAAGTAACTGGTTATTGAGTAACAAGTTACAGAGTAGTAGAAGTTACAGAGTAACAAGATAGACTAACTGAAGTTAGATTAAAACAAGTTACAGAGTAAATGAAGTTAGAGTAACTAAAGTTGCAGAATAACAGGGTACAGAGTAACCTGTTATGATACACAGTAACAGAATACACAGTAACAGAAGTTAAAAGTATCTGAAGTTGTAGAGTAACAGAAGTTACAGAGTATCTGAAGGTTCAGAGTAATAGAACTTATAGAGTAACTGAAGTTATAGAGTAACTGAATTTAATGTAATAAAAGTAACTGAAGTTACAGAGTAACTGACATTAAAGAGTAAAAGAACTAATAGAGTAACAGACGTTAGAGTAACTGAAGTTACAGAGTAACAGAAGTTATCAAGTAACTGAAGTTACAGAGTAACAGAGGTTACAGAGTAACTGAATTTAGATTAGCTGAAATTATAGAGTAACAGAAGTTACAGAGTAACTGAAGATAGAGTAACTGAAGTAACAATAACTGAACTTAAAAGTAACAGAATTTATAGAGTAACAGAACATGTAGAGTAAATGAAGTTATAGATTAACTGACGTTATAGAGTAACTGAAGTCATAGAGTAACAGAAGTTAGAGTAAAGGAAGTTATAGAATAACAGAAGTTACAAAGTAACAAGTTAGATTAACAGAAGTAACAAAGTAACTGAAGTTAGTGTATCTGAAGTTAGAGTAACAGAAGTTATAGAGTAACTAAATTTAAAGAGTAACAGGAGTTACAGAGTAATTGAAGTTCAAGTAACAGAAGTTATAGAGTAACAAGTTACAAAGTAGCTAGACTAACTGATGTTATAGAATACCAGAAGTTACAGAGTAACTGAAGTTATAGAGTAACTGAAGTGACACTACAAGAATTTACAAAGTAACTGAAGTTACAGAATTGAGGTTATAGAGTAACTGACGTTAAAGGGTAACATAATTTATAGAGTAATTAAAGTTTCAGCGTAACTGAAGTTATAGAGTAACTGATGTTATAGAGTACGAGAAGTTACAGAGTAACTGAGGTTATAGAGTAACTAAAGTGACACTAAAAGAAGTTACAAAGTAACTGAAGTTACAGAGTAATTGACGTTATAGAGTAACTGATGTTAAAGAGTAGCAGAAGTTATAGAGTAACTAAAGTTACAGCATAACTGAAGGTAGAGTAACAGAATTTATAGAGTAACTGAACTTATAGACTAACTGAAGTTAGAGTAACTGAAGTTACAGAGTGACTGAAGTTATACAGTAACAGAAGTTAGACTAACTGAAGTTATAGAGTAACAGATGTTACAGAGTAACTGAAGTCAGAGAAACAGAAGTAACAAAGTAACTGGTTACAGAGTATCTGAAGTTACAAGTAACACAAGTTATAGAGTAACTGAAGTTACACAGTAACATAGGTTACAGAGTAACTGAAGTTAGAGTGTCTTAAGTTATCGAGTAACAGAAGTTACAGAGTAACTGAAGATACAGAGTAACAGAAGTTACAATGTAACTGAAGTAACAAGTTACAAGTAACAAGTTATAGAATAACAGAACTTATATAGTAACTGAAGTTATAGAGTAACTGAAGTTACAGAGTAACAGAAGTTACAAATTAATTGAAGTTACAGAGTAACAGAAGTTATAGAGTAACAGAAGTTAGAGTAACTGAAGTAACAGAAGTTGTACAGTAACTGAAGTTGCAACTAACTGAAGTTACAGAGTAACAGAATTTATATATCACAAGGTATATATCTCAAAGGAACTTTTTATTAAAAAAAATATAGCAGTAGAAAACAAGGTACAAAATCCAGTTCATAAAACTCCTCTTTAGAATGTAACATCAGTAAGTCCAGTTTATGTTGCAACTGAATTCCTTAATTTTATTCATTTTCAAATTATTTGTTTAGCAGTATGAAGGTTCTTAGCCTGCAGTGTAAATAAAGAGGTACTAAATTAATAGGCAGATATTTCATGTGTCTGCCTAAAAGCTGTCAGCTGAATGCAATTATATGCACTTTACAGGCAAACGCACAGGCCTGAATTCCAGGAAGACAGGACAGAATAAAAGAAGATATGGTGAGAAAGGATATAGGTGCTATTTTTAACGGCAAAGTGTTGTCAGCGATTCAAAGCAAGCTGCTGGCAGCCTGTTATTCACTGAAGGACACTGGCTTTCCATCTATTAATGGACCTTAATGGACCTTGTGTTTTAGCTGGGGAGGCAACTACAGTGAGTGCAGTGTGAGGAAGTTTTAATGGTTTGGACAGCGTCTCACACATGATGTTGGTCTTGATTGTATGTGATGCACTCTCAACCTCTCAATCACTTCTTATGTAAAAAGAATTATATGTGTGTTATATGGTATTGCAATGCTAGGAATAACCATCACACACTGCACTGTTCGGCTTATATATGGAAGCCTGCAGTGATCAGTTTTGGACAACATATTATTTAGTTCTGATAGCTGAACTGATAAAAGTAAATTATTTTTGCATCACAGGTGATGATGTCTGAGCCCAGAGAATGCAATGAGACTTTTGAGACAGAAGAGGGTGATGGTGAGCCATTTTTGGAGGAGGAGGAGGAGGAGGAAGATGAAACAGAAAGCAGTAAGGAGCTCTTAGAGAGGATAAGAGAATTAGAGGTGAGACCATGCAGATGCTCCCTACAAACTTCCAATAATCACATAACTGTTCAATGTGCAGTGGTTATTTTTAGAATCATGCACCAAAAGCTTTGAATTAAACCCACAGACATGTATATTTTGCTCTGTGACAAAGCTGCCAGAGTAAACCTTCAGTACCTTTTCTGTGGACTTAGATGAGGAACTTTCACAACTTCTAAAATGAATAATTACTTAGCATTTAAATTAAAATAACCAAAAGAAAGTCCAATTCAATATAGATGCATTTTTACTGATACTAGAACAAACAAATAGAGACTAAATATTTATTTGATCACAACAGACTGGATGCATAGTTTGTAGCTTGACTTTTGGATAAACAAATTTTAAAAAATGGATTTTCCAAAATTTTGAAAATAATGGAAGTAATTCCATTAATTTTCAAGCCGCTGCATGCAAAGTCTGCAATTTTCTTATCTCTAGGCTACATTTCCACATCTGTTCTAAAACATCTGTGTACAAACTGTCCGTAGGCACAAGTAAATTGTCATGTGAGACACGTGTGTGAACAGCTGTTCACACTGCACATTGACAACTCTATAAATTGTTCTTCTCATGCACATTTACATGAAGCCACACCCCAAATCTCTATATATGGTAAACAACTTCCCTTTGAAAGGCACAGTAGGCTGATTGTGCGGCTTGTTATAGACAACATGGAATGTGTCAAAAAGTATAAGAAAAGGAATTGTACCGATACACACAAGAACACACTCACACGCACGTACGCACGCACACGCACACACACACACATATGCACGCACGCACACGCACACACACACATAGGCGCGTGCGCACACACGCACACATACACACGCACGCACACTCACACGCACGTGCACACACACGCACGCACCCCTGCACACACACGTGCACACAGACACACACAAACGCACTCACACACGCACGCACACACACACATACACACACACGTGCGCACACACACGCATGAACGCACGCACTCACACACGCATGCACGCACACACACACAAACACACACAAACACACACACACACAAACACACACACGCACGCGCGCTCACACATGTACGCACGCACACACACGCATGCGCACACACACACACACACACATGCACACACACACACTCACACGTGCACACACACACACACACACACACAAACACACACTCACACATACACAGACACGCACACATGCACACACACGTGCACACACACACGCACGCATACACACGCACACACACGCACACACGTGCACACACACACGCGTGCACACGCATGCACACGCACACACACGTGCACACACACATGCACGTACACACACACATGCACACACACACACACAAACAAACACACGCATGCGCACACACATGCGCACACATACACACACTCACACACACGCATACACACACACAAACAAACACACACACAAACACACGCACACACACACACACACAGACAAACACACACGCATGCGCACACACACACTCACACACACACACACTCACATACACGCATTCACACACACACACACACAAATACACACAAACACACACGCACATACACACGCACGCACGCATGCACACACACACGTGCACACACAGACACTCACACACGCATGCACACACGCACACACACACAAACTCACACACTCACACACACGCATGCATGCACACACACACACACAAACAAACACACACAAACAAACACAAACACACACGCACACACACACAAATACACGCGCGCGCGCACACACACAAACACACACACAAACACGTGCACACACACACACACGCGCGCGCACACACACACGCACACTCACACACACACACACGCACTCACACATGCATGCACACACACACACACGCGCGCGCACACACACACAAACACACACTCACACATACACAGACACGCACGCATGCACACACATACGTGCACACACACACACACGCACACACGTGCACACACACACGCGTGCACACACACACGCGTGCACACGCATGCACACACACAAACACATGCACACACACACGCACGCACACACACACACACACATGCGCACACACATACACACACACATGCATGCACACACACACACACACAAACACACACACACACACACTCACACATACACACACACACACACACACACACACACATGCACACACACACCAACAGTAGAAGAACCAAAGTTTTATCTGGAATGTTTATGAGAAAAAGATAAGAAACAAAATGGTGAAGAGTCATGAAGACAAGTGACTCTCTAGTGCTGTATTGTCTGGAGTTTGACCTGTGGCACAGGTGGAGAAAAAGCAATTTGATTTAAACTGCAGCCCACAAAAAGGTCAGGCATACCACATGTGGGGTGTGTGTGTCACTTCTGTGTCATCATGAGATGACAAAACTGTCTGCTATTATTGGAGAGACTCCCCTGAAAGGATTTATACTTGATGGTGACACAAGAGTGCAACTCTGGCAACCACAGAGGAGGACCATCAAAAGGGAACGAGCAAGTTGTATAATTTTAACAGGTAATTTAACACTTGCAACATAACAGTTTGGCAGAAACATAACTGTATCCAAACATAGGCTTATTTTAAATATGCTGAATCACAGCATGAGACACAATAATTGCAAAAATAATTGTTTGTTTTTTATGTAGATCCACATACCATGTTGGCTTAGAACTTTGGGGCGCTGTGGGTCCTCGCTGACTCTGTGCAGGTAAAGCAACTAGAAGACATCCAAGCAATGAAGACATCGATGAGAAACTACAGCAGATTAAAACTAATTTGAAATAACTAAATTCCAAACTAAAGGAAGTGATTTTGTTGTTTTCAAAGAAATAAATGCTAGAATAACTGCTAACTGTGTGAGTACTTTGTGTTGAAATATCCTAAAAACATGGAATCAGGGCTGCAGGGCATAACCCCCATATAGTGGTGAAGGTACTGGACTTGTAATCAGAAGGCTGCTGGTTCAAGTCCCACCACTGAAAAGTTGCCACTGTTGGGGCCCTGAGCAAGACCTTTAACCCTCAAGTTGTACTCAGTCATAATTGGATAAAAGCATCAGCTAAATGCACATGTAGTGCAATATGGCAATCTACTACATTTCACACTCACCAGTAAGCCAGTCAAAAGGATCAGGGGTCCCATGTGTCCGGTGAAAGGGTAAGTCCTCCCTGGCCAGTTGGTGATGACACTCAAATGTGTCACAAATTGCCTGTATTGATTGACAGACATTCTTTTCTCTTGTGAATTCCTCAAAAGGGTGTAATGTAATGTCTGTGTGTACACTCTATTGCCACAATTACATTTGGAAAATGTATTGACATGGAAATCCCTCATTACAGTTGTCTTTTCTGTCAGTGTACCTGAACGTGAAGCGCTCTGCTGGGTGAGTGATGTGAAGGTAAGATAAGTGGCTTTATTCAGCTCAGAGTGGCTGGGAGATGCCAGCCTTTCTCCAGTTTCTCCAGTGTTCACATGGCTAGAAACCCTTCAGTAAACTCTTGAGTGTGCATAGGGATGCTATTGATGTGTTTTGTTGGTCTTTCCAAGAGTTAAGACAGTTGCTGGCAGAAATAAAATAACTCAGGGAAATGAACCCGACGAATGAGCCTCTCAACACTCTCAGCAAAGAAGTCTGTGCTTAAAAACTCTCTGTGTAAAACTGTGTGCAGTCTTTAAAATCACTCATACTGTGTAAAACTGTGTGCAGTCCTTAAAAACACTCATGCTGTGTAAATCCTTACATACACATTTCCTGTACACAGCTGTGTATGGTCCTTACAAATACACAATCCCTGTACACAGATGTTTATGGTCCTCACACCTACATTCACTGCACACAGATGTGTATGGTCCTTACAAACACACTCCGTGCACACAGCTGTGTATGGTCCTACACAAACACTCCGTGCACACAGCTGTGTATGGTCCTACACAAACACTCCGTGCACACAGCTGCGTGTATGTCACATATTGAAGCAAAGCAAAGTTAGGCATCATTGCATGTAATCTTCAAAAACATCTTTATATAATCTTGCCTTTTGTATTGCACTATAATTTGCCAGATATTTTGACAATTGACAATAAATTAGAATTGGAATTCATCATAATCAGTTTACTCAACTTTACTTTTCGACCACTAGGGGTCCCTGTATACGCGTGGTTAGGAGTAGCTCTAAATACATTCTGACACAGAAGAAGAATTTGATCCCGTTCACATTCTATGCATAGAAATGTATGTGTACAGTTAATGCACAAAACTGGGTGCACTTATGTTAGGTAAATGACACCTGACACCTTGGATATAGCTTTCCTGCAACCCACCAACATCAATCTAACCAAAAAAAACATTAAGTAATTAGAAATTCCTAAACAAATAATAAAAAATCAAGACAATTTCTCATATAACTTTTTTAAATCCTCATATATGTCAAAGACTAAAGACCTTTGCTAAGGACTATGTTTGGTGTGTTTGATTTGTGAAGAACTCACCGGCCATATTCTAACTGATTTAGATAATGAACATTGAAACAACAAATCACCTGCACATCCCTGTAAGTTTACTAACTTTACTTGTTCATGATTAGTTATTTAATTTGAGTCATTCATGTTTTTGGTTTGTTAATGAAGTTACATACCACAAGAGGATGCTTGTCCTATGTACAGTGAGTCCACTATAGCCATACTTAATGTTCACAGCTGCTTATAGCTTTGTGCTATAAAACACTGCATATATGGAGCAAAAAATTAAAAGAAATATGAAAAATGTCTCTCACATACTTACACAGAGTGAGAGATGGAAAGAGAGAGAGAAAGATAGATGGAGAGAGTGAGAAACAAATGGGGAGGGGGAGATAGATGGAGAGAGAGAGAGAGAGAGAGAGAGAGAGAGAGAGAGAGAGAGAGAGAGAGAGAGAGAGAGAGAGAGAGAGAGAGAGTGTGTGTACAAATACCCCTTTACTGGTAAAGTGACTTGGCCATGATTGTTCTTGGAATGTGTGTTTGATTGATTTGGAATAATGAGTTTGATTGATTTGGAATAATGGCGCTTTTGTCTGTAATACACATTTTTAATTAGTGTGAGTGTGTGAGTTCCTGGAAAAATGTAGGCTACTAAATGCTAATATTTATTACATTAGTAATAAATATTACATTAGTACCTAGACAATATTTAGTCTAGGTATTCATGTGTTGGTATCTGCTCAATGAGATTGATTATCCGAACCTTCTAAACAGCACCAGTGTCTGCGTTGCCAGCCACTCTGACATCTTGTTTGTGTTTGTTTTTTTTTTGTCAGTCTCTGCTTCATCAAGTGCTGTGCTTATATTTGGTAAAAAAAAAATGGGACACTGCTGTAGAGAGTAAAATTTTTCCTTTGATTTGTTGCTTAGCATGGTAATAATTTTAGGTCGCTGTCTTGCATAGTTCTCCTTACTCTAAAACTTGTCTGCACTATTTGCATATTACTGTCTGTTTTCTTTTATATGCTGAGACTGGATCAAACCTGTTGACTTAGTATGTCAGAGAGAAAGGTTCACAAGGCAGCGGGTTCCCAGGACTGAGCCTGGAAAGAGTTGATGTACTTCTGAGCTCTTTAGCTGTAAAGATGCCACGCTACAAACTTGACTGTTTCAGTTCTGGATACATATTTTGGAGTTATAAATTAGACAGTACACAGTACACAGTACATAAGACAAGAATATATCAAACAAAACAAACCCATAAAGAAGTAATATTGAATTTGTAATGATAAATATATGTCACACTGCAGCAGCCTGAAACAAAATTGCAAAATACAGTCAAAATGTAGTTCTGCTATATTCATGCTATATCTGTTCAGTTTTATTCATTACAAAGGAGCATATTGCTACTAAACCCAGAACATCTAGCTGGTGTGTGCAGGGTTTGATACATTGGAGTTCTTCCATGCATATGTATAAGTATGCGGTGTTTGCTGCGTTGGGCCTGTGTTTGTGGATGGCACACTCATTAAGATGTTCCTCACGTTGAGCGGAGTTGACTGCAGCCAATTTCAGTCTGTTGTGCTTCCTTCCTTCACACGTTCCTGTGAGTGAATGCCTGCCTCTTCATGCCCTTAAGTGCCTCTGTTAAATCTTTAGAGATGCACGCTGGCCATCTCACATGCTTATAAATACTCTCTACTGCTTCTTTGGCCATTGTCACACCACCCTTCTCTGGCCTGGCGTAGGATTAAGCCAGTGCTTTCAACCACATGGCCGTTTGCTGTCTCTTTATATTCATGCCAGTGTAAATTCACAGTTGCGATATAAATTCTAATTAATGGCACACTCCTGCATTATCTACAAACTCAGGACTGATCTGAAGACGACCAATGCATCACTAACTACTTTTGGACACCTACTTGTCTGTTAAGAGGACATACCAAACTCAGTTTGCAACCTCATTCGTTACCTGGGAGAGTCTTTAAAAGTAGCCAAATAACCAAAAAGGCACTGAATATATCACTCTGATTTCACACTGAATGTATCACTCTGATTTCACACTGACTGTATCACCCTGATATCACACTCAACATATCACTCTGATATCACACTGAATATCACTCTGATATCACACTCAACACAACACTCTAATATCATACTTATCACTCTATCACACTCAACATACCACTCTGATAGCACACTCAAAATATCATTCTCCCAGACACTCCAGATTAAACATGCTGTAACCACAATGCTCATATAGTCATCACAACAACATACACACACGTATGTACATATAATATAAACAACACACATATATATATACATACAATATAAACAACACACACATTTACATTTACATTTACATTTACATTTCCGGCATTCAGCAGACGCTCTTATCCAGAGCGACTTACAAAAGTGCTTTGTCATTTGCTCATAGAATATATTTAAGTACAGTACAGTAGGTTAGAATTAAACATACCAATGAACTAGAATACTGTAGAATACAGGGATGAATGCTGATATCTAGAAGTGCAAAATACATGAGGTCTATCTTAAACAATGATAAGTGCTATAAACAATAAGTGCTAGAGTTTGTTAAACAATATAAACAATGCCCTACAATAAGTACTAAATTAGTCATTCAATAAGGGAGCAGTGTCAGTTGTCCTTTAAATATTCCGCAAATAGATTGTCTTCAGTCTGCGTTTGAAGACTGCAAGGGACTCTGCTGTCTGGACAGCAAGTGGGAGTTCATGCCACCTTGGAGCCAGGACAGAAAATAATCTCTATGCTTGTCGTCCATGAGACCTGAAGCAAGTTATTTCAAGCCAAGCCATACTTGAGGTTCAAAGTACTCGAGGTACAGATCGGGCTTTGACCATTGACCTCATGTATGAAGGGGCTGGTCCATTTTTGGCTTTGTAGGCAAGCATCAAGGTTTTAAATCTGATGCATGCAGCTACAGGGAGCCAATGAAGGGAGCGCAGCAGTGGAGTAACGTGTGAAATTCGGAAGATAGAAGACCAGTCGTGCTGCTGCATTCTGGACAAGTTGTAGAGGTTTGATGGCTCTTAGAGGAAGACCAGCAAGTAGCAAGTTGCAGTAGTCTAGCTTTGAGATCACAAGAGACTGCACAAGCAGCTGGGTAGCTTCCTGCGAAAGAAAGGGTTAAATCCTTCGTATGTTACAAAGGAGGAATCTGAAAGATCGGGTTAGATTAGAAACATGAGTTGAGAACGACAACTGGTTGTCCAAAGTTACGCCCAGGCTACGGGCAGCTTTGGATGGTGATACCAGGGAGTTCTCAAAGGAAACAGTGAGGTCATGGTAAGGTTTGGGAGTACCTGGGATGAACAGAAGCTCGGTTTTACTGGGGTTGAGCTTCAAGTGGTGGGCTGTCATCCATGACGCAATGTCAGTCAAGCATGTCGAAATACATCTGGAGACCTGCATGTCAGAGCGTGGAAAAGAAAGAAATAATTGAGTGTTATCAGCATAGCAGTGGTAGGAGAAACCATGAGAAGATATTACATCACCAACAGAACGAGTATACAAAGAGCAGAGAAAGGGGCCCAATAATGAGCCTTGTGGAACACCAGTGGAGAGTCTACACGGTTTGGATGTGGATCCTCTCCATGTCACCCGATAGGACCGTCCATCCAGATAGGACTGAAACCGTCTCCAAGAGCCAGTCACACCAAGCCTGGAAAGAACAGAGAGAAGAATGTTGTGGTTCACTGTGTCAAAGGCTGCTGAAAGGTCTAGAAGAATCAAAACAGATGACTGTTTGGCAGCTTTAGCGGCATGAAGTTTCTCAGTCACCGCTATGAGGGCCGTCTTTGTAGAATGTGCCAGTTTGTAGCCAGACTGATTTGGATCATGCAGCTGGTTCTGGGTGAGAAAAAGAGACAATTGATTATAAACTGCTCATTCAAGGGCTTTTGAGAGGAAAGAGAGAACTGATACCGGTCTGTAGTTGGTAACACTGGAACTGTCAGATGTGGCCTTCTTGAGGATTGGTACCACCCTGGTGGTTTTGAATGCAGTAGGTACGTATCCAGAAAATAAGGAGTTGTTGATGATGACAGAGATGAAAGGAAACAGATCTCTTGCAATTGTCTGGAACAGAGCAGAAGGAATTGGATCCAGCGGACATGTAGTTGGATTGCTGGAAGTCAGGAGTTGAAGAATTTCATCTGTGGAGAGAGGAGAAAAAGAAGTCAAAAAGTTGGATGTTGGGGAATGAACATTGGTTGGAGGGGTGGGAACAGAGGAAAAGGACTGGTGGATTTCTGCAACCTTCTCCTCAAAGAAGGTGATAAAATCTTCCTGAGTAAGAGATGAGGAAGGAGGGGGAGGATTAAGGAGAGAAGAAAAAATAGTGAAGAGCTTGCATGGATCAGATGATGATGATTTGAATTTCTATCTGTAGTAGGATGACTTTACAGATGTTACTTCCAGTGAGAACTTGGAAAGGAGAGACTTGTATGAGCTGAGGTCTGAATCTACGCGAGATTTCCTCCACCGCCTCTCTGCAGTCCTTCATTCTCTCCTGTGGCAGCGAAGTGTTTCTGTTAGCCAGGGGGCAGGTGGGGAGGACTTAGCAGGTCTAAAGGAGAGAGGGCACTCATTCATTGATGAGGAGAGTGTAGAAATGAAAGTATTTGTAACTGTATCCAGAGAGAGAGAGGATAGAGAGTCAGGGTGAGGAAGGGTGGACAAAATAGTAGAAGTAAAAGAAGAGGGAGATATGTAGTGCAGATTGTGACGGAGGGAGGCACATACATGCACACACGTCTATTCATACAATATAAACAACACATGCAAATGTATGTACATACAATATAAACAGCACATGCACACGTATGTACATACAATATAAACAACACATGCACATGTATGTACATACAATATAAACAGCACATGCACACATGTATGTACATACAACATAAACAACACATGCACACGTATGTATATACAATATAAACAACACATGCACACATGTATGTACATACAATATAAACAGCACATTCACACATGTATGTACATACAATATAAACAACACACATACACATGTATGTACATACAATATAAACAGCACATGCACACATATGTACATACAATATAAACACACATACACATGTATGTACATACAATATAAACAACACACACACACAGGCAGTATTGATGTTATTTAGATTCATTGCAGTAACATGATTGTTCATAGCAAATGTTCGTTGTCATCGGTGGCCAAGTACTGTAACACACACACTATTGGTTAGGCTGAAGTAGAAGACGTTTGCTTCCCTAAAACTAGTGAAAACCTGCATAACTGTTTGGATTCAACACTGATCTGAAGGTGTCATCTGTGGCCACATCTGACCAGCACATGATTTAAAAATTCCATATTCTTTATTCCCTTATTCCACTTTGATTGCCTGTATGGCATTAAAATGCCATAAAGGTAAAGTGAAATGTGGAACTAGGTCTATTGACTCCTCCAGTCTATTAGTATCAATTATTGATTGATTGAGTCAATATTGTCTCATTTTTCAGACTGTGTTAGTGAATGTTTTCTGGCTAGAGCCCATTCTACTTATAATTACAATCAATTCTGCTGCTGTTGAGCCTTAATGATCTGTAGAGGCAGAGAGTAAACAGCCCTCCTTGTTTTTTTATTTGTACCCTTGTTCCTCATAAAATCCACTTGGGCGAGCATGTGTTTCCTTTGCTCAATTAAAAGTCAGGTCGATCACAAGGAAATGCAGCCAACCCTTCTTTTCCTCTATGTAGCAGTGGGTGGAGGATGCAGACTGAATAGGTCTGTTCAGAGGAATAACTAAGGGTTATATATGAGAACGGCTGGCTTACATTTCTCAGGTCTTACACGTGTTTCTCTGCATCAGTTAACGCCAGGCTGATATTTCAATCAGCTGTTATTGTACTTGCAGAACAAGAGTTTTGATTAAATAAATACATTTGGTACAAACCAAAAAGTTGACTGTTTTGTGGTTATTCATCCATTTGTCCACTGTAGTTCTTTTATATGGAAGACACAGTGCGATGCTTGTAATAGCTCTTGGCTCTCTTGAGGCTAGTGGAAGTCTGGGTTTAAAATACTGCCACATCCAAAGAGTGAATTTCTAATTTCAGAACAGGATAAATAAAATGGTGATCTGATTTCAGCGTATGCTGTAGAAAGGCCTAAATCACTCAATAACAGGATTCTGAAATTGCAAGTAATATATCTGAAAAGTGTCAAAACCTCAGCCACCTACAAAGATGTTTTAGGGTGAGTTAGCCATGGGGAGATATTCCATGGGGAGATATTCCTGAAAAATGACCATACAGCTTTAGAACCTTTTAAGACAAATAGGACTGTCTAAAAGGGTGTTGCAAATGTGTCTCTGGAAATTTAATCCAAGGTTAGCATGCTGAAAGAAATTAAGAAATCCCCATTATGTGATGTTTAAAATGAGTCCTTCATGTGTTTGCTGTGCAAGTGGTCCGGCTGGAGTAAGTCATTTAGTGTAAAGAACTTTAATACCTTACATGGGCCAGTATGGCATTTATCAGAGAAAGCACTGCAAGCAGACCGATTGATCAATTGATTGATTGATCGACTGAGCTTGTTGTATGGTTCCTTCAATGTGTTCTTCTCTTTAGTGTCCAGACAAACTTCTTTCTAAAGAATCAGAGCAAAGAAAAGAAAAAGCAAAGAAACAAGGCTTATGAACGTGAGGTAAATATGTGCAGATCGTTCACAGATGCCACAGACACTTCGCAGTAGGCAAGCATGCAGTAGGCAAACAGTGTTAAAATAATGAGGTTTGTATAGATGTGCTCCCACCCTCAGTGGGCTCAGGTCAAAAGGGGTGACTGCTTTGTGATGAAGGATGTTGAAGTTTGACTCTTTTTTTTGTAAATCACAAAATGACACCTTCATGTTCTCTCATTTTTGTTCTCTCTGCTGTAGGCAGAAAACTCAGCTCTTGCACTGGCCAGTGAGCACCAGAGGGAAGCGTATGAGCGATGTCTAGATGAGGTAAGGCCCAGTGCTAATGCTAGATGGACTCTCTATACAGCAGTATGAGCTGGTAAACATGGTCAAATATATTTCCCTCATTTCTGTGGCCTTTTGAGTTCTGATGGAGTGCTTTCCCTCTCTCCCTTTTCATGGCACTTTGCTGAGGTTTTATGTAAATTGGCTCTATGGGAGAAGAAGCGCTGAATATCGTCTTCCTTTCTGTTTGGGTTGTAGGTGGCCAACCATGTAGTGCAGGCGCTGCTGAACCAGAAGGTACAACTCTGCATTAAGACTTAACCACTGCTGGTGGGGTTTCCCCACCACTTCAAATATTTACTCTGGCCATTACTACAAAACTACAGTGTCATTATAGCAGGGAGGGACCATGATTAAGTGTGTGTATGTGTGTGTGTGTGTGTTTGTAATTCTGTGCTACAACACTACAGTGTCATTTTGGCAGGGAGGGACCCTGATTATGTGTGTGTTTGTAATTCTACACTACAACACTACAGTGTCATTATAGCAGGGAGGAACTATGATTATGTGTGTGTGTTTGTAATTCTACACTACAACACTACAGTGTCATTATAGCATGGAGGAACTATGATTATGTGTGTGTGTTTGTAATTCTACACTACAACACTACAGTGTCATTATAGCATGGAGGAACTATGATTATGTGTGTGTGTTTGTAATTCTACACTACAACACTATGGTGTCATTATGGCAGGGAGGGACCGTGATTATGTGTGTGTGTGTGTGTGTGTGTGTGTGTGTGTGTGTGTGTGTGTGTGTGTGTGTGTGTGTGTGTGTGTGTGTGTGTGCAGGACCTTCGGGAGGAGTGTATTAACCTGAAGAAGCGTGTGTTTGACCTGGAGAGACAGAACAGGACCTTGACTGAACTCTTTACGCAGAAACTTCAAGCTTCCCCCAGTACTTCACAACAGGTACAATGGAAATTAGAATGCAAAAGATTCCACATGATCAAAAGGAATCTCACCACAGAACTTTGACTTAACTGCTGGTGATCCTCTCCTGGATACTGGGTTATATGTGTGTGCTGTAAAGTAGCACCTAGCCTGCTGGTCCAGGAGGAATGTTACTGTGCCAGACTGTGTTTAAAGTCATGTAGTCTGCTCATGGGTGTCAGAGATCAGACTCTCTGATCAGACTATGATGTATTCATACTACGATGTGTTCATGTTCTTGAAAGAGGAAGATGTCCAGACTGCATCCTGTAAACATACCGATAATTAGAAACATGCAGAACAAGTTAATGAGTCTAAGATGGGGACAGACGTTAAAGGCACTGTGGGCTCTCTGGGGCTGTCGAGGTAGTGAGCTATTTCACATCATCAGGTGCTTATTTAATATTTGGCACATTAGCTCTTAATGCATCTCACAAGTTTTCTTATGAACTGAGTTTCCACACATAATGAATGTTAAATAATCACAAAGGTGAGATAGATAAAGAAGCTAATCAGGTGTTTTGGGCAGAACTAGTTCTAGTTCAGCACTTGATCAGTACTAGTTCAGAATGTGTTCAGCACTAGTTCAGTACTAGTTCAGCGTGTGTTCAGTACTAGTTCAGCACTAGTTAAGTACTAGTTCAGCACTTGTTCGGTACTAGTTCAGCATGTGTTCAGTACTAGTTCAGCATTTGTTCAGTACTAGTTCAGCACTAGTTAAGTGCTTGTTCAGTACTAGTTGATTTAAGATAATATACATTTTCAAATAACAAAATAACTATAGCGCATGGATATTTAATCAGAACAAGTTGTTATAAATAATGTCTTTATGAAGATTAATTTCTCCATATTTTGTTGTGGACTAAATTTAAAAATGTATAAATTTGTTTATACTTGTTGCCATCATGCTTGCTTTGATAAGTTTATTTGGTCATGCCACATAAATTTTGCATTCATGTAGAAGACGGGACCACTGATAACACCTCCACAGAGTATTCAGGGCTTAATGTGTATTGGAGCCTGGAATGTAATAAACGAAAAAATCAGAGCAGCACATTTTTTTTTGCTCTCTGTGCGCTGACTCACAAACAGCGTTGGAGCGTGGCTCACAGTCCCATCCACACACCACCTACATAACAGCATGCTTCCACCCACATGACAGTATGGAGGTGCTGATAAAGACTGATTCAAACTTCACATTTACAAGAGGGAGCATGCCCATTCCATGCCTGAGATATAAAGATATCATGACTGGGAGAGAATGTGGTGGTGTGAACTTTCTTTTTTTTTTGCATTTTTGGATCACTTCAGCTCACCTTGCTATTCTTTCCATGTCTTTGTGTGTTCAGCCTTCAGGCACGCAGAGGTTTTCACTTGCAGATTCAAGTTTCGCAATCAGCGGAATCTGAAATGCGTGCATATTTTTGAAGAGTCAGTTTCAAATGGGTATTCTGTATTTTTTAAACAAAAATGTGTTTGTTTTTAGTCTTTTCTGGCAGTAATAGTCATTCTCAGTTTGTGCTCAGCAAATACCTTTTTAGATGAAAACACTGATTTTAATGTTTGAATCAGACGTCACATGCAGCTGGCACAAGCAGCACAGTACTGGGTGAACTGTTCAGTGATGTCGAACTCGTTCCCATTTCCCAAAGCTCCGTGATGACGTCTGTCCACTCACCGTCTTTCAGACCGGTAGAAAACACTGGTGTGGAGAATCATTAGGCCACCAGACTGCTTCAGGATACTTTTTTACACCGGGAAACTTGATGGGCAAGTGCCAGTGCCAGTGTCAATGCCAACATCACCATGTCTGTGATACATGATTATAGTACCAGTAACTGTCACTTCAGTCACACACATGTATTCTAGTTCTAGTCTGCACTAGATAAAGGTTATTATATATTATACGTTATCAGAAATGTGCCCTTTATTCACTGTTGTGCTGTGCCATGAGCCATAGGAAATCACTTGCACATGTGCTTGACAAGACATTTTAAAGCGGCCCAATGCAATATTTATCCAGCAGGTGGTGCTGTATCCCAGAGCTATGTTTTAAAATCAGGCGGCAGAAAGTACTGTATGGATATGGGCCATTTTCTGACCTGTATGTGTGCTTGTGAGGGTGACGTAAGGATCATGTTGTATTCAGTTTCTTTTCCTGTGAGAACTAAAGACACTCTGAAGTGTTAAAATGGCCACACAATACTTTGCAAAAGTTGAAGAAACTGAAGACTACAAGCCCCAAATAAATGAACAAATAGTTCATCATTGCAGATCAGCGAACAGAACTGAATATAACACCAGTGTTGATGTCAGGCCATGAAAAACCTTTTTGTTGTTGTTTATTGTTTAAAGAATCCAATGTCACCAACCTTATGACAATAAGTAGGTCTTTTTTACACAGCTATGTGCAATGAGTTGAAATTCATATTTCATATTTCAATTAGGCTGTTGTTGTTTTTCTGGCTAGCTGCTCCTAATCCGTGACTTCTGTAGACTTGTGTAGCAATCCAGAGGGTGTGACATTCAAGAATATCCAGGACATATATCCAGAACTCTTATTTCTGGTTATTCATCTCAGTCAGTGTTTTCGTTGTTTGTTTCCTAGAAGCCCACATTGCATGGTTCACATATTCTTTAATTATATGAAAAGTCTTAAAGTGCCAAAATGTGAATTCACTGCATGGAATTTAAATCTGGGGTTGTTTTATTTGTTTGTTTTTAACCAGATATACAGTTTTACTAATATAGTTTTGCTCCTGGTAAGTCTAAATCTATAGCTACTGAAAAACATCTATAAAAACATCTATAGCTACTGTGCAGGGTTTGACATATTTATCCCTGATAGAAAAAAAATCCTTATAGTATTACAGGATACTTGTTTTGTATATTGTATTTAGAAGTCCATATATTGATCGTATATTAATAATAAGCTGATACCTTGTAAACTGTAAAGCAAAAGAATGGAAATCTTTGGTTAAAAATTCCATGACATTTGTGCCTCTAGATTTTACATTCTGGGGTTGAATGTATGAGTCACCTTTGCAAAACCCACAGAATATTCACTGTTTTATAAAAGATTATTACGGCATGTGTGTCTTTGATATGGAACACAATGAACTGGGTCTTTGTGCCGAGGTCTTTGAAGTGAGTCTCCAGGGCACTGTACCTCGGCCTTTCCTCAGCCTCCATGGTTCACACAATGCTATCTCCCCTCTCTTCCTCTCTCCTCATGCATTTTTATCCTCTTCTCACTGGCTCAGAAATTGACAAGACGAGAAGCCAATGAGAAGCTTGTGATGTTTTTGTATGACTTTTGTATGACTTCCCATATTCCAATGATTTTCCCTCTTTTCCATAATTTTTCCCTGTTGCCATTTTTTGCAATTTTCCTGTGTAAGCCTACTGAGCACAAAGAACGAGAGAGAGAGAGAGAGAGAGAGAGAGAGAGAGAGAGAGAGAGAGAGAGAGAGAGAGAGCGAGAGAGAGAGATGAAGCTGAGGCTGAGAATGAGAGAGGGATGAGACATGAGCAGTTTGGTGGTGAAATCACAGCACAGCTTTTAATGTAAACAACTCTGGGCTGTAATTGCTGCAAGGAGAAAATTCTATTAATGCACATGGAGATTGAATGTGTCCCAAATGCTTCTGTAACCACTCAATCTCTCTGTCACTCACTCACTTCTAAGGGCCCTTTTAAACTCCGGATAAAGGAGCCTTTCTCTCTTGTTGAGGCTGCACCGCTTCCCTCCCTCTACCTCCATCATTATGGGAAATGTAATAAGTGCAGGGAAGTCTCACGCTATCTCCCAACCAGCAATCTAATTACTTTTAGTAGAGTTTGTACTGAAAGAGACTATCATATCTGTCTAATGTGATTTTTTTTTGTTTTGTTTTGCAAGAATTTAAAAGACTGGGTGAACAGAATATGTAATGGCTTGTTTGGATTTGTAAGCATGTGTGAATTGGTTGAATGTACAAATGTTTGTAAACATAATAATCAGTAAAGATTAAATGCTAAAAAATTTTAGATGATTGGCAACATTTTAATTGTATAATTGATTCAATGAAAAAAAAACATTACATTATTAAAGATTAATGCATCAAATTGTCTTTTTGGATATATGTGTGTATTTCTATGGTGTGGATAATTATGTTTACTTTGCTTTGTCCTTCATAGGTGCCACCAGTTACATGTCTGGAGCGAAGCAGTGAGCCAGTGTTTCCTGGCACTGTAAATGTGACAACACTCTGTTCTGAGGTCAAGGTAAGATGCTTTGGGGAATGTTTTTGTTATTTGAACCTCTGGTTAAATCTGTTTTGATTTAAGATTAACAGCAGTTGCAATATTTCACAATAGCATGTGTATGGGTATTCAAGTCCAATATGCAACACTAAAAAACAATGAAATTACAGTTGTGTTTGCAGATGTATGAGGCTAGTCCGTATGTAGTGTGTTAGTCCGTATGTAGTGTGTTAGTCCGTATGTAGGTTGTTAGTCCGTATGTCGGGTGTTAGTCCACATGTAGGATGTTAGTCCATATGTAGGATGTTAGTCCGTATGTAGTGTGTTAGTCCGCATGTAGGGTGTTAGCCCGTATGTAGGTTGTTAGTCCGTATGTCGGGTGTTAGTCCATATGTAGGGTGCTAGCTTGTATATAGGGTGATAGCCCGTATGTAGGGTGATAGCGCATATGTAGGGTGTTAGTCCGTATGTAGGGTGCTAGCTTGTATATAGGGTGATAGCCCGTATGTAGGGTGTTAGTCCGTATGTAGGGTGCTAGCTTGTATATAGGGTGATAGCCCATATGTAGGGTGTTAGTCTGTATGTAGGGTGCTAGCTTGTATATAGGGTGATAGCCCATATGTAGGGTGTTAGTCCGTATGTAGGGTGTTAGCTTGTATATAGGGTGATAGCGCATATGTAGGGTGTTAGTCCGTATGTAGGGTGCTAGCTTGTATATAGGGTGATAGCGCATATGTAGGGTGTTAGTCCGTATGTAGGGTGCTAGCTTGTATATAGGGTGATAGCCCGTATGTAGGGTGATAGCCCATATGTAGGGTGTTAGTCCGTATGTAGGGTGCTAGCTTGTATATAGGGTGATAGCGCATATGTAGGGTGTTAGTCCGTATGTAGGGTGCTAGCTTGTATATAGGGTGATAGCCCATATGTAGGGTGTTAGTCCGTATGTAGGGTGCTAGCTTGTATATAGGGTGATAGCCCATATGTAGGGTGTTAGTCCGTATGTAGGGTGTTAGCTTGTATATAGGGTGATAGCGCATATGTAGGGTGTTAGTCCGTATGTAGGGTGCTAGCTTGTATATAGGGTGATAGCCCGTATGTAGGGTGATAGCGCATATGTAGGGTGTTAGTCCGTATGTAGGGTGCTAGCTTGTATATAGGGTGATAGCGCATATGTAGGGTGTTAGTCCGTATGTAGGGTGCTAGCTTGTATATAGGGTGATAGCGCATATGTAGGGTGTTAGTCCGTATGTAGGGTGCTAGCTTGTATATAGGGTGATAGCGCATATGTAGGGTGTTAGTCCGTATGTAGGGTGCTAGCTTGTATATAGGGTGCTAGCTTGTATATAGGGTGATAGCCCATATGTAGGGTGTTAGTCCGTATGTAGGGTGCTAGCTTGTATATAGGGTGATAGCCCGTATGTAGGGTGATAGCGCATATGTAGGGTGTTAGTCCGTATGTAGGGTGCTAGCTTGTATATAGGGTGATAGCCCGTATGTAGGGTGTTAGTCCGTATGTAGGGTGTTAGTCCGTATGTAGGGTGTTAGTCCGTATGTAGGGTGCTAGCTTGTATATAGGGTGATAGCCCGTATGTAGGGTGTTAGTCCGTATGTAGGGTGTTAGTCCGTATGTAGGGTGCTAGACTGTATGCTCGCTCTAGCTCTAGCCCGTATGATCCTCAAAATTAAATCATTTCTGTTTTTTCCGCACTTACTTTTGCATTTCACATTGTGAGGCCATCTTGGTTTCCATAGAAAAGAAAATTAACTGCAACCTTTTTGATTTATGTAACGCTAGCATTGTTCATGTTATTTCAAGTGCTTTGTATAAGACAGATTTAGTTTTGAGTCAATTGTAAACCATAATAAAAAATAAACTAATATATGCCATTGTAAGACAGACTAAATAATATGGTTTTAATCTTGAAATACTGTTTCTTAACCTTTAACAGTTTGAAACTGTTTATTTCAGAGTCCAAGTGATTCGGACCATTATTGTTAGTGTTACAGTTCAAACTATGACATTTAGTTAGTCTCTGGATATATTGTGTAATCTTTATGTATTGTCTGCTTGCCCAGTAAATACACAAAATAAGTAGGCAACATAAATAACCATGCACCACAATCAGTGGCTGTAAAAACATAACGGAAATCAAATGAAAATGATGCATTTTCATAAAATAATTTCATAAAATTATGCATTTTTACACATCTGCTGCTCATATATGGAAATTGATCAAGCAGTAAAAGTATTAAAAAGGTCATGACCAGATGTGTATGAGTATGAGATATAATATGAGTTTTCAGTAATCTGTTGTGTAAACCAATATATTAAAATATATATATATATATATATATATATATATATAGGCTCAGTTAGCAGTGTTCAAAACCTACAGGATGCACTTCCACTAATGTTTGCTGAGTCTGGTGTTGTTTTGAATGTGACATGCGGGGAAGGTTTCTAAAAAGATATGGAAAAATGTATGGATTAGTTTGATTTGTGGCTAGTGTTTGGTGTGGTCAGTGTTTGGTGTGGTTTAGTGCTTGGTGTGGTTAGTGCTTGTTATGGTTTGGTACTTGATGTGGCTAGTGCTCAGTTTTGCTGGAGGTCTGGTTTATACTACTGGTTTATACTGCTGACTGATTCTCCATTACAAGTTCTATAAAGGCATTATGTCTCATGAAGTGTGGATGTATGGTGCTTCTGAATATGACTGAAATTATGTTCTAATAACCACGTGTGCAGTAAGCTCAGACATTAAGCATAACTAAAGCTGTAGTGAGTTTACTATGATTGAGGTTGATCAATGTCCCCTGAAAACAAACCTTGGCCTTCTTAATAGAATTCTCCAGGAGTGGAGCCATAGATCTCCTCTGCTGAAGGATAACTCTGATTGAAGATTGAACTGTTGGTAGTCAACAGACACTTATTTCTTAATCACTTACCTTTTACGTTTTTTTCTGAGTTGAAATTGCACTGCTCTCCACTACCTTAAGTATCCCCTTTGGCCCTTTGTATCTCTCTTTCTCTCTCTCCCTCCCGCCCTCCCTCACTCTCCCTCTATCTCATTCTCTCTCTCCCTCCATCCCTCTCTCTCTCTCCCTCTATCTCTCTTTCTCTCTCTCCCTCCCTCCCTCACTCTCCCTCTATCTCTCCCTCCCTCCCTCCCTCCCTCCCTCACTCACTCTATCTCTCTCTCCCTCTATCTCTCCCTCCGTCTCTCCTTCCCTCCCTCCATATCTTTCTCTCTGCTTGCTCTCTCTTTTCTTTTTTCCTCACTGTCTTCTTCTCTGTAAATGACTGTGCTGTGGGCAGCCCTCAGGAGGAACCGTGGTGTCCTGCTGACAAATGTCCTTTAAGAAAATGAGGGACACACTCACCCAATCATTCCAGCCCTTAAGTCCACTGACTGCTTTTCTCTGGGAGGAGTAGGGAACAGAGGTGTCAAATTGAATATAGATTTTTTTGGGTTCCTTCTAAACACAGACACATTGCCTTACTTTTTCCCTTATTCGTTCTTTTACCTCCAGCTCCAGCTCTTTAGAGCTTCTTCGGTTATTTTCCATACACACTCTCTCCTTTGTGTCTAGACCCTTTGGCGTAACATCACCCAGGTGGTTGGAAGCATTGTCTGTCAGGGACTGGACTATTTAATGACACTTTTGTCTCCACATGTCCTGCCAGTCTGTCCGTCTGTGTTTGCAGCATGCATTTGCCATGCAGTTGCCACCAAGAAGAAAATTTTGTTAGTAATTCATGTAATTCAAGTTACTGTAATCTTATATTTACATTCATTTACTGTATTAATGCTACTACTAAATACAGCGATAATGTGTACTGGGTTTCAGTTGTCTTCTGTTCAGTCTTCAGTTCAGTCTTCTGTTCAGTCTTCTGTTCAGTCTTCAGTTCAGTTTTCAGTTCAGTCTTCAGTTCTGTCTTCTGTTCAGTCTTCTCTTGCTCTTTTTTCATATGACAGAGTAGCAGCGTTCCATCCCACTTCCTCAACGCTGTCATTATTATTCATCAGAGCGAATGTATGAAATGAGCCTCATTTCACATGTATGCTTTCCCCCACCGCCTTAAATGGGTGAATCTATCTAGCACCTACACTCCTTGGTCTGTCCCTGGTCTATCACGGGTTGCATAAACATGATGCATATATATGGGCTCATCAGCTGCCTCAGGTGGAGGAAAGTCTGACTGCATCAGGAGGTCAAATTGGATCTTCAGTAAGTACTAAATCATCCAGAACGGAATCTGCAGCACAACTTGAATCACCACACACTGACCTCAGAGAAGGTTTCAGCCTAGTGGATCAGAAAGGAGCTGCAGGTTTCATTCAAGCCCAGGTACATAATACTGGAAAGGAAAAAGGAGCTTTTCAGGTTGTCAAAGTCTGCTGTCCAAGCTGAATACTAGTCACTAAACTATCATGTTTTTATTTGTTTTTCTTTCTTTCATTGTCTCACTTTCTTTTTTTTTTAACTTACTGTCTTTCTTATGTTTCTCTCCAACGCCTCAGCATCTGTCCTAATGTAATAATGCCCCAGAGGTCTCACTGCTAGGGGCTGAATGTATTTCCAATGGGCTCCTTCAGTCTGGAGGAGCAGAGACATGAAGGAAGCCGAGTGCGGGCACACTTTCTCCAACCGATTACAAAATTAATTGCTTCTTTAATTAAAGATAAAGCTGGTTGCTCAGGGTAGGCCAGTCGTGTGAAACTAAAGTAGTTCCCCTCGTATTCCACCTTATCCTCTCTCTCTTTACTTAGTCATACATTTATTCTTTCTTAAGTAGAAACACTGCACTCTTCTAATCTCTGACATCACTGGTGACTGTGCCTGAGTGTAGAACAGTTGATTAGTTATCCAAAAGGGCTTTGGAACAGTTTTATCAGCCTGAGACTCATTTGAAATGCTCAGTCAGCTCTGGCTTTGCTTACCCCACTGGTTCGTTTCTAGAGCTGCGCTAAGGCAATAATGCATATTTAATTCTTTGCTGAAGCTTCATTTCTGAAGCAAATGATTGGATGCTTTAAGCTAATGTGACCTCTCCTTTGCTCACTTGATTTTATTTTATTATTTCTAAATTAAAAAGTAACAGTGTTTATTATAGTAAACCTCCAACATGCATGAAGACAATAGGGAATCAGCAAGACTCTGAAACTGAAACGTCTACTTTAAGGTCATAAAACAAAAGAAGATCTCATAATTTTAACCAAACTGCTGTAAATCACTGTCACCCATTTACTCTTATTTTCTTATTTTTAATGACTTAAAAATACTTTTGTTTAAATTGTAATTTTATATATACACATACACAACTTAGTGCTTGAGCCATATTGTAGGCCCCTCCGTTATAAACCAGTGACCAGTGCCAGGCTTGATGAGATGACTGTATGGTAATGCAGGTCTTGCTTTAGTTTCCTAACAGTCAGGTCACCTGGCTTGGACACTGATTTCTGACAGCTGTTTGTAGTGGGATTCTGTACATGCACAACATGTGTTTTCCTGTGGTTTTGTCATTTGAGCTTCTGCTGGGATTTATAATCAGAATCAGAATCAAGAGATTCTGATTCTGAGTAGTCCCTACGCTGCACAAAATACTATTAAACTGACAAGAGATGTTGCCTTCATAAAACAATAGGACAATAGACTTAATTTACATAAAATAATACTAATATCAATAATTTTACTACAAGTGATTTTTATACTAATTTGTTAATACAGTTCCAATATATAACATGGGTGCAACAGTACCCGAGGGAAGTGATCAAGGTGCTGAGATGAATAATTAATAGTGAAAAAATAAAAAAATACTGAACGGAGAGCAAAAATATTGCAATGGATTTATCCTAGTGTTGCATGAAATCTAAAAAGAGTGTGCAGTTAAAATATTACACTGTAGAGTGTGTGGTGTTGGTGTTCATTGCTGAATGCCAATTAAACATGTCGTATCTAACATCATGTGTTACATTAGCACTGTTTACTCATCCTCTGGATAATCTCTGAGTGCTAGTACACTGCAGTTCAAAAAATGCAATATCAAAATATCAATATCAAAGTTTGACTTCCAGTCCAGCTCCTCTAAAAAGGTTTTGCTTACACCATATTGGGGAGCTTTTGCATGCCAATGATGCCTCTGGCCTGTAATTAGAGAACTTCTGTAAAGTTGTTTTTTTTTATGACAATGTCTGTAAATAGAATACTAGGGCAGTAGTAACTCAATGGTTAATGCCTGGTTCAAGTCCCACCACTGCCAGGTTACCATTGTTGGGCCCCTGAGCAAGACCCTTAACCCTCAATTACTCAAGTTGTACTCAGTCATAATTGTAAGTCGCTTTGGATAAAAAAGCGTCAGCTAAATGCTGTAAAATGAATCATGTGATTCATGTAAACTTAATGCTTGTGAAATAAGATAAAAATAATCACAATAGACACTTTGTTCCAGTATAGTGCTTAGTTGCTGAGATTTCTTTTCTCTTTTAGAACAACGATGAATGCACACAGATTGGCACAGGAAACTCAACACAAGTCTCCACCTCCTCTGTGGCATCCATGTCTCCGTTCCTCCAGAAAAAAGCACATATCCTGGAGGTTCTGCGCAAACTGGAGGAGACTGACCCACTTAAGTTTCATCCATCTACTTGCTACTACTATCATGGACAGGCATTGTTAGCTGGAGAGATGACTACCATTGTAACTCCATCCCCACGTCAGCTGCATTGCCGGCACTCCAGTTCAGACACTGACATTCACGAATATGCTAACGAGGAGGGAGACAGTCGTGCATCCTTGAGATATGGTGGCTGTCCATCCTGTCGTGTTCTGTTGCAAAGAAACAGCTTGGACAGTCTGCTTAAGTGTAATCCGGGACTTAGCATCACATCACATTCTGGCAGAGAAGATGATACCTACAGCCAAATGTTTTCAGAAGAACATAGGGCTTCAGCACAAAATACAGATGCACAGGCAAAGTTGCTGTGTGTAGTCAAAACAAGCAGTCCTGACATACACAGCACAAGTTCTCAGTGTAGAGTGAATGTTACTCATCTTTCTCAACAAGTAACAAAGGCCACAGTTTCACACCTTTCTTCTGTGGGTGTTAGTTGCTCTGAACCAAATGTAAAGTTAGGTGAGCAGAACTTTGACTTAAAAGAAAGAGACTCTGAAGAAATATCTACAAAGTTAAAAGGTGTTAAAGATGTTAATAAAGGCAGGAGGGAATCTGAGGGTGTGCAGGCATCAGGAGAGAATGCAGGTTGTGTAGCCATATCACCTGAGTATCAGAACTTAGTCCAAGTTTGCAGCAGAGTCTTTTCCTCCAATCAGACTTCTGTTCCCAGGAAAGTAGTAGAGTCGTATGGCCCAGTCTCGCTGTCTGAGACAGCTGCCTCAGCATTTACACAGCAACAGGCTGCACAAAGTTCAACTTGGTCTCCCTCCTTGTGTGGTGAATCCAAACCTTCTCCAGTCTCATCTCCTTCCAAGCTACTCAAAATGCCTTTAATAGCAGAGAATACGCCAACATCCAATGCTTTCCACTTAAGTCCTCAACTTACACGCAGCTCAAAAATCCCTTGTAGGAATAACTATGAGGTTTACCACTCGCCTGTCATGTCCTGTAAATCTACCACCACAGAGAGGGGTAAACCATTCACTACCTTAAAAACTGGCACTTACCCTGGCACACACTCTGCGCCCACCTCTCCACCAAAGCCTGAGGGCCCTTGTTCATCCGTTTCTTTAAAGGAATCGGGTTACAGTAGCCACTCAGCCCCTAAGACAAGCAAGGTTTCAGCAAACCAGTCCTCCTCACAGCCACTGGAAGCTGGTACAGTAGCTCACTATGAAAACATTATAGATCCTTCCCATTCCAAAACCCCCAAGATAACCTCAGAGGAGGTTGACTCTAAAGAGAAGCAGAAAATTAGCTTAAGGGATGAAAGGGTCCTAAGTCCCCTCTCCGATAAGAGCTCAGATTCTTCAGAAACCACAGATGAATCTCCTTCTGATGCTTCAGACCAGGACACTGACACAGAGAGTCCTGCTTGGCAAAGGTCCCAAAATCACTTCAGCCTACCAACCTCATCTTCTGCTGCAAGCAAAGCACCGCAGAACAGTTTCTCCAGTATGAAAGAGAAATACCATGAAAGGAGACCTCCAGATCCCATGTCTGCTCAACAGCACGGCACTTCTATTCCATCTCAAACTGTGGCTAAAAGAAGTGACAAGCAGCTGTCACTACTAAAAAGAACAATCTCCAGCAAGCCTCAAACTGATTCAAGTTATCACCCATTCAAAGAACGTTTGGCAGCTCTTGGCAAACTCAAGAGCACTGAGGATCTGCAGCAAAATGCCAGAAAAAAGGAAGCAGAAAGTGCTCGAGGTAAAACCCCAGCATCCACAGGAAATAGTGCCAGATCCAAAACAGCAGAGCGACAAAGTGAAAGAATCGCAATTGAACACCAACATTCAAAATATACAGATTCACTTGATGGGAAACCATACCCTAAGAATACTTTTGGCAATTATGTTAAGGGACCTGGTTCAATGAATATAAACACTTCAACAGAAAAACATTATGTAGCAAAACCAGACAGTCAAAAGATGAAAATTGGAATGTCCACCACAACCCCACATGAAACTCCTGTAGTGATGCGGAGCTATGGAAAGTGTCCCAATCCTCTCATACACCACAGCAAAACAGTGCCAAGTCCTCAAAGTAGCCCTATTAGAGTACAGTCCAAGTCCCCCTCAAAGGCCAGCACTGCCCCTTCTTATCCTCGAGGAATGAAGGTGATTCAGGATCAGCGCTCCCACCTCCAGAGACAGCCATCACGCACTGATGACAAACCAAAGCTCACAGCTGGGAAAAGAAAGACTGTTGCTCATGTAGACAATGTCCCACCTCTGCCATGCCCAAGATCTGGAGCTGGATCGTCTAATTCTCCTGCTTTTGAGCAAAAAAGATTCTCGTCTGCTGCACCTGTGCTTCAGTCAGCCATCGAGCAAAAGGTGATGCGGGGAATAGAGGAGAATATGATGAAGCAGCAGGGCCAAGATCGAGGCCAAACTGCAGAAACTAAACACAAAACATCGAATGGGATTGCCAGTTGGTTTGGCCTGAAGAAAAGCAAGCTTCCAGCTCTTAATCGCAAATCTGAAATGTCCAAACTTAAGCTTAATATGTCATCATCATCATCCTCAGGAGCCAAGGATGCCTCAGGAAGTAAAGGGGGGCCCAGGAAGGTGGTGGAAAGTTTAAACATCTCTAAGCTTATGGAGAAGGCAGAAGACTTGAGGAAGGCTTTGGAGGAAGAAAGGGTCTATGTGAATGGAGTAGGGATTGCGCTTGACTGTCCTGGGAGAGGACACTCGTGTGAAGTTGTTATGGACCAAGCGCAGGGTCAGCTATCACTTATGTACAGAGGAGTAACAGCTGACAACTTCATGCAACAGCTGTTGAACAGGTAAAGGTTATTTACAGGAAAATGTACAAATATGTAGCATAATTCTGTGGTATTGCTAAAAGATCAGGGTCATCTGACCAATTTTTTTCCAAAGCCACATCTATGGAAAAGCATTTTTTTGCCTGTCAGTGTGCACTAACCTTTTACACAGAACTGCCTATTGTTTATGAATTTGGTTATGAATTTGATAGAAGTTGCAAAGTATTCCAGTAAGTCACTCTGGGCAAAGACATCTGCCATATACAGTAAACATAAATATACATACATTCAATTATCAGGAGTCTCTGAAGATGAAATTCTATGAAAGAGAAAGATTACTATACATTAGCATAACTAAATGGGAGAACCTCTGGAAAAATTCTGTACATTTTTTATATTATAAAAAGTAGTGAGTGGATATTTAATGTAATGCTCTGACATTTATGAATCTTGGCACTATCAATTTTGCTTTCAGCATTGCAAACACACCAGCACAGAAGATAAAAAATGTGAATATGATAATAAAATGAATTGTTGTTATGATGTTTTATTTTTTTCCAGGGTGGATGAGAGGGGAGCTGCTGGTTTTAGCATGGTGCACAGGAGACTGTCCTTTGACTCCAAGAGATCACGTCCTGTTTTCAGCCACCAGAGAAACATCTGTCATACTAGGACCAGGGAGGACATAGACAAAGTAAATACTCACTGGGCGTATTTTAAGATGATCATTCACTGATACAGTGTGCAGACTGACAGTGTAACCCACCATTCTCTCCTCTCCCTGTTTCAGGGTCCAGACACGGTGAGCCGTGATGAGATCACATCTGATGAGAGTCTGGCAGAGTCTATCAGCTCACAACACTTCACAGGTGAAATCCAAATGAGGTCTTTTTTGATACCAAACCTCGTTCTTTCCTTTTTCTGCCATGGTAGCATCACGGGACTAGAAGCTTTGCCTGAGAACTTATCACACATGGCATTCTTCGTTAGTTTCTGACATGAATTGTAATTGAGTCTTCATCTGATTGATCTGGTCCCAGAGGGTGTAAGCTTCTCTGGAGTGGCACAGTATACAACACAGCAGAGCATCTGACTCTGGCAGTGGTGGGGAGTTTGCCATTTAATTGGCACCTCAGGAGGTCTTGAAGCCAATATGTGCACAAACCTTCTGAAGCAAATGAGCAAGTCATTTATTACACTGAACAACATATCACTGCTATGATGATTGCAGTGTCAGGTCAGTTGTACTGGAGTTTGTAATGCTTTGAAATTTATATTGTATAAAATATGCAATAAAAAGTTAGTTTAAAATGTTCTGCTACAGCGTACATAATTATTATATATATATAAAATTATACATATATATATATATATATATATATATATATATATATATATATATATATATATATATATATATATATATATATCAATGATGGTCACAGATTACTGTGGCCATCACTGTGACCAACCATCTAATAAACTCCATCAGCTCAACCATAGGGCTGCATTCACTGAGACCAACCAGCTGATATGCATGCCCTACTACATTCATCTATGTCCACTGAGTACATGACTACGTGGCACCTTACAGGAATTACCTTCACACGTTATCAGAAATTACTCTTATGCTGTTTCCTCCTTCTGCACATCTCCAGGCTCTGGCTCTTCCATGCGCACCCTTGACAGTGGTATAGGCACATTCCCGCTGCCAGACTATGGCAGTGGTGGCACAGGGAAAGGACTTCCCAAGCCTCAGGAAGAGGAAGGTTCCTTCACTTCTCAGGGAAAACATGGAGCCGTGATGAAAGCCCCACGCAAAGCGCACACCCTGGAGAGAGAGCTGTCATCTTTAGAGGAAGTGAAGGCCTGTGTTCTCTACAGTTCACCTCTGGAGGCCAAGGGAGCAAATGTGCATCTCTCTGGCACTATTCATGAAGGTGCAAAACCTTTTATACATATTAATACTTTATTTATTTATATTACCTTTGAGTTAAATTCCTAACTTGTATATTTTAACCCATTTTAAACATAACAATTGCTAAGGTAACTTTTTTTTACAACAGTATTGTGTAATTTACTTAAATTATTTATTTTAAATGGATTTCTAAAGAATAAGGCGGGGTATTGTTAAGCCTCAAAAACCCATGATCACCTCACAATCCAATCACCCCCTCACAATCCCATTATCCTCTCACAATCCCATCATCCTCTCACAATCCCCTCATTCCCTTCACAATTTCATCATCCACTCACAATCCCATCATCCTCTCACAATCCTCTCATTCCCCTCACAATCCAATCATCCCCTCACAATCCCATCATCCTCTCACAATCCAATCATCCCCTCACAAACCCATTATCACCTCAAAATCCCATCATCACATCACAATCCCATCATTCCCCTCACAATCCCATCATCTTCTCACAGTCCAATCATCCCCTCACAATCCCCTCATTCCCCTCACAAACCCATCATCCCCGCAAAATCCAATCATCCCCACACAATCCTTATTCCCCTCACAATCTCATCATCCCCTCACAAACCCATCACCTCACAAACCCATCATTCCCTCACAATGCAATCATCCCCTCACAAACCCATCATCACTTCACAATCCCATCATTCCCCTCACAATCCAATCATCCGCTCACAATCTCATCATCCACTCACAATCCCATCGTCACCTCACAATTCTATCATCCCCTCACAATCCCCTAATTCCACTCACAATCCCATTATCCCTGCACAAACCAATCATCCCCTCACAATCCCATCATCACCTCACAATCCTATCATGCTCTTACAATCCCATCATTCCCCACACAATCCCATCATCCCCTCACAAACCCATCATCCTAACAATCCCACCATCCCCTCGAAATTCCACCATCCCTCCTTGTTATTTTGGTCTCTTCCCATAACCTGGCAGTTCATTTCCCATCAAGAGTTTCAACAATTAATAGGCTGAAAATGTTCAATAGTGAATTATCTAATTTAAATTGAAAGGGAATAACGTAACCCACATCATGCAGTTGGGTCTGCAATGACCCAGGCTTTTAACTGCTAATACAACACTTCTATGTATATCTTTTGTGTATCTTTCATTTGAAAAAATTAAATAATCACACATTATTAATTCAATACAACCATTTACCCATTCACAAGAGTATTATGAGACCTTTGATATCACTATGACAGGATAAACAATAGATCATTAAAAACTCCAGACCACTGTTCTTTATGTCATTGGCACTAGGGTCATATAGTGCAAATACAGCATATTGGTGTTGCTGCTTTCCTTCTACTTCAACTAAAAGAACTGATGAGAACCACGTGATTCATTCTGGTCATGCTGGCTCACACTCATCTTACAAACTCTTTCTTGCTTTGCAGACATCAGTGCCTTTGGAGCCCATTTGCAAGTACCACCTACCAAGAACTGGACCTTCCCTAATGTGAGAGGGTCAGCAGGACCTACAAACGTGTACCAACAGGACATGGAGGCAGCACACCAAGGGACGCCTTCCAGACTGGTGAGTCCACTCTTCCTCCTACGTCTGGGACATAAACACAACAATCAACAAGTGCTTCATACAGACACTGTTAATGAAGCTTCATTGTGATTTGGAGTATGGTCAGCTCAAGTTATCATCTTAAATTGAACTTTCTATTCAGTAGTGATGGGTCAATTCATATTCAAAACATTTGGGTAGACTTACTAAAGCACTCATTATGGCAGCCTTAGCCAGGACCGATGAAGGTCACTTCAGAGAAAGTGTGCTCAGCAGTTCTTGACACTTGTGCGTCTCCCTCATGCTGGAGCAGATAGGAGCTCTGGTTTATGCACACTGAGTCTGCTGAAAGCCCTGCTCAGCATACATTATTTAAAGATCCATACAGAAAAAGGGCATGAGGACACTTGTCATAGAGAAAAGTGTCCCATACCGCTGTATTCTGCTGGTTGTCCACTGGCGGTGCATAAACAGAGTCTGTGAACAGTTTTGAACTGATGTTTGAACTGATATCACCTTCACACATATAAATTATTTACACACAGTGCTGTCTTGTGTCATTTATTATATTTTTTTCATGGTAGAGTTTCCTTAATGTGAAACTGGATCTTTGGATCTGTGAAAAACATTTGAAAGTGATGTCAGCATGTGATTGGTTGAAGCACCTACAGTGGCTTGTAGACAGCTGATAAAACACTGGCAACATTATGGACACATTTGTGAAAAATCTAGACTCTGCTCCACATATCCATCTGTGAGAGAAAGCCCAGTTAACCATGTGCTGAAAACTGCCTCTCTGACTTCACTTCGTCTTCTCTGAAACATCCCTTCAGAGAGAGAGAGAGGGAGAGAAAGATAAAGACATAAAATGCACTGCTGTGAGCCACCTAAGCCTAAATACTCATGATTAACCTGTGCTGTTTGACGCTGCTTCTTGAGCTGGTCAGTGGTTGCCATGGAAACTGTTAGAAAGAGGGTAGATATACCTGATGGATCATCTATAGCATCAGATAGTACCAAGCAAATGGACTCTCTTACTTGCACACGAGGTGAAAATTTTCAACCTCCCCTCCTTTCAGAACACAATGTGACAGCTTTTAAGCTTTCTATAAATACCCTGCCTTTGAATAGAAAAGCCAGGATTTTTTCGTTAGCAATGGCATGTTTTTATGGGGGAAAGACGCGTTTTAATATAATGATAGAAGGCAGAGGTGCTCGTTTGCATCCAGGAGCACAGAGTCTACAGGTGTTTGCAGGAATTGACCATTAATGTTTATGCTGTTCTTCTGATTCAGTACCATAACAAATGCATTAAAATAGATGTTAAATTAATTTATCAGTCAATCATTTAATCCATTAATTAATGACAAACAAAACCCAACAACAAGAAGACCAGTTGTTTATGTTCAGATGTTGTACTGTTCTTTATGGAATTATCCACACTATTTTCCACTGTCCTGTGTTTTTCTGCTATTTAGAGCAAACGTCTCCCCCAGGGTCCCCTTGAGGCTGACCCCAGAAGCCTTCCCCTCCCACCCCAGACAGGTGTCAGCCGACGAGGCAAGGCCCGGTCTCACGGTGGCCCAGACACGCCCAGGACAGGTGACCTGGAGCTGGTGAAGGAGCGCCCCGATGAAGTTCTGTCCCCAAGTCGTTCCCAAGCCTTAGAGACCCCAGAGTCTCTGAGTGACTCTCTCTACGACAGTCTCTCTTCCTGTGGGAGCCAGGGATGAGGAAAAAGCCTCACCAACTTCAACCAGCACACTGCTGATTTGAAAGGTTTCTCTTTCGTTTGTAAACGTTGAATATTCAAATGCAGGAAATGATCCTTGACCAGTGTGCCAAAATCACACCCTGTTAACCTGCTGATGTGATGTGATAGTATGATGTGAGGTTTTTTTTGTACTTTGGGACTATGAACTCAAACATGGTTTGAAGCAGAACATATAGAACAGAAAAATATAATTTAAGTGCACAGAGGTAGTATTACATTCTGAGAAGAGAGAAGCTGCCTAGATTCTTGGTCCTCAATTAGCAGTATGTTTAACAAATCTGGATGATATGTCCTCTAGGAAAGAGATTCCATCATTATTTACCTTAAAACCTTAATCCCTGAATACCTCTCGTGAGTTTATTCATTGCTCCTGGTCTTAATGAAACTGAATTTTCTAATGAAAGGACCCCCTTTCATTGGTTCCTCAGGATTACCAATGTTCAATGACCAACACACACACGCGCACACACACCCCTCATGACAAGTCATTCTCCCACATATGTTTGTGTGATCTGCTGGTAACCCTCCTGTCTTCTTTTACATCACACTTGTGGTTGTTGTGAAGACATCCTTGTTCATTTAGTTTGCCAAACTGTTTCAAATCTCCATCCTAATTAAACTTGCAGATTCGTTAATAGATATATTTGAAAATTGTGTAGACAGAGATATCATTTTTGTCATTGCCACCATTTTCTGTCTAAGGTTGTCTCCAAAGGACCAGTTGAGGTCTGCAGTACCTTCTGGATTTGGTACAATTTCACTCATTGAGAAAACTCATTGAGAAAATAAGGCAGTAATCTCATAACTATTAATCTCATCAAACTAGTATTGGAAACACACTTTTATTCCCCACATGTTGGCGCTATATTTTTTTTTTTATTAAGTGGAAATTGAGGCACATTGTGAAAGGGGAAAATGTCAATAGGATATGACACCTTTTATGAAACTTTCGTTTTTCATTTTCTTTCATCTTTTTCTTTTAGTTCTAGACCAGTTACAAATCAGTTTGGTGAAAAGAACTCTTCTAGAAACTGGCCGAGTGCTGTTTTTGTATCCACACAGAAGCTTCTAGAAAAGCCTGTAGCTATCGATAACAGTACAGCGCAAACATTTCTATGGAAGGCTAAACAGGAAGATGAGATTTTGGGAGTATAAGACTACAGGAAGACTTTCTAGAGAGGGAAGAACAAAGCTAAATATTTGTGGTTGAAGAGGAAGATTACAGGCTAGAGAGAGGGTCTTTAACCTCCTCAGAAAAGCTCATCTTCTGTATTACCTCTGAGGTATGTACAATTATATGTTTAAGCATAACACTAAATCTCAGGCTTTAAGAAACTAAAATGCAATGATGACTAATCCAAATTTTAAAATGCATTTAGATAGAAGCTGCCTCTAGAAAACCGGTCCTGCCCACCCTGAAAAAAAAATTGTTAAAATGTTGTTATGAGCTGTTTGATTAGTTTTGTAGCTTTAATCTTACTCTGCTGTCTCAGAATCACATAAAAGAAACTCTTCCAATTCCCCAGAAAGTATCAGGATTGCATTAGTGTTGAAAACGGCACAGTCTGCCTCCTTAATGGCAGCAGTGATGTTTTCATATCTGATGTACAAACACCCAAGCACAAGAAACACTGCAGAGGTATTCACACAGAAATATATAAACACTTGCAGGTAGTATTTTATGACTGTCATAACGCCGACGCTAATAAGTGTGAAATTGTCATAGGTCATCAATATTGTTCAGAATTTACACTGTGACTGATTAGGGCAAATTAAAACTGTGACACACTATATACCAAATGCCACAATTTATTAGTTAGCTAGTAACTGACCACTGACAATAACTGGTGTTGGTTTAAACAGTGATTGGGATCCTGTCATTCTTATGGTGGATCATCAAGTTACGTCGTTTTTTCCACGTCATTCGTTTTCAGGATTACCTGTATTTAATGGATTTACTGAGATATTAATCTTGTTGAATTCATTTCAATATGAATTCAACACCTAGAGCACTGCTAAGCAGTACTCAACTTGTATGAATGAATAACATGTTTGTTGTACAGTGTAATTAGAGCACAAAGTTGATTTCTCCCTAAATGAAGGCTAAAGCTACAGAGCCTCTGAGCTGGGCTGAACTGGACATAAGCTAAACTCATTCAGAAGCTAAAGTCACACTTCTACTGTTAAGGAGATTGCTATGAGTAGGTAAAACCACAGGAAAGTAAGATACCACTTCCTGGAGGTTTCAGTTTTTTCTCAACTGCTTGGGCTCATTCACATGGAATCTTGTACCACATATTGGTTTTACACAGACATGGGAGATATTTCATAACACAACAGGAAATAGAGTATCCACCTCCTTTACAGAACTTTGGAGTAAAAGACAATGAAAAGTCTTCCAGTAGACTCTCCCTTAGTCACTAACCATTACAAACCCAGTGTTAATGGAATGAGATTCCCAGTATATACGAGGTCCATATACACAAAGTTCATGCCTTGTCCGACCTCTTGGTTTCAGGTCTGGTTCAATAGAAATGGAAGCGTTTATTACTCGCTGGGGTTTTTACCTACAGGTCCAAGCACATGTTCTTCTTATTTGTTTATCTATAGCCTTCCTAACTTATATCAGCCTTTGTGGGTTTTTTCTTGTTGTGATTAAAAAAAAAAGCCCCAAGGCAGACATCCTCATCGAGCTTCTTTGCAGTTCTCTTTCCACAAGTGCCATGTTCCCTTAAAAAGTGCTTGAGTCCAGGGTCCTGTGGAAAAGGAGCTACCGCCAATAGAGCGAAATGTCCAGCTAAACGAAGACCTTCTGTGTTCATTCAAGTCCAGCTAGGCAGGCAAGGACACTGCAAGAGTTAAATAAATACCGGAGGTTTTGCACTGTGTGTTGACTTGTGTCAATAGCTCTTCTCCAAACAGCTGTTGGCACACATGGTTTAACTGTATTTCACAAAATGTTCATTTAAAGACAAAATAATATCAATTACCTTAATTAGTGCACTTTATCTGGATGCTGAGAAACCTTTTATCTCTCATTCCACGCATGGTGTACTTATGACTTCAGTTATCATTCCTACATATTTTGCCTGAAACCTAACATGAATTACAAGGATCTAGTCATAAAACATAATGCACCTATTTGTGTGTGGGGGGGTGGGGGTGGTACTGAGTTCCATTATTTTAAACTGTTTGTGGTTGGTCATTTTTCTGTCGCTTTGTGGAGGATTTCGACCAGGTACATTTAATTTGCCCTGTAAATAATACTTCAAGGTGCTGTGTATATAGCATTTCCACCAGAACTCAAATGAAGCCATAGAAATGTACCTTATCAAGTAATTCAGTGATGGATATTTTAATTTATGTTTGAAGGGAAAACAAGTAATAAATCCTTCTGTCCAGTTTTCTTTTTGAAGACGTTCTGTTAATGGCCACCATTATGTGTGTGATCAATAATGGTCTTGCGCTCGCACACACTCACATACTCGCAGAAATATAAGCAGACCCGCAGGTATAGCAGAGTATGCTATGATCTGATGCCTAAACCTGTTAGAAACGCACCAACCTTACTGGCGAGACTCCACCCCGCACCAAAAGCGCGTACGCGAAGAAACGTTCGCGCCGCTCCACTCCGCGCGAAGCTCGCGGTCTGGGACAGTACCCTCTCGCGCCTCGCTCCTCTCAGGCACGCGACCAACACGCTGTTGATGGAGGTCAAGGACCATGCAAGCGTTCCTCCTCCTCGCTTCTCTGGGTGGATGCGTCTTTGGCTCAGGTAAAGCAGCTTTAATGGAACATTGGCTTAGGGTTAAGGTGATGGACGTCACTTTCCTTGTGTTTAAATGATAGCAAAATAAACATAACAAACTTCGCAAACTTCAAAATACAGCCTGTACAAACCGGCCTAGATGTGATTAGATTCTCCATTCACTTGAACTCGTTATAAAGAAACCGTCTTTCAAGTGCTTTCTGTGTTTTTGGTTTTCGTTGCGCATGGTGGTTGCACTCCGCAGGAAACGCCAGATATTTGTCCCTACTTTTGGCATTGCTCCCGACGAAGCATGACGGGATTATGGATTTATGTCTCGGAACTTCACATACTTGTCTCATGTACACAAGTGGGTCACAACTGAAAATGCAAATATTACTGTACCGAGAAAAGTTCATATAGTCCAGGTTTTCTGACAGATTCTAATTAAATATACAGAACCAAATTAATGGTATCAGCCTATTTGTCCAATAAACCCGATTCTGATATCGTTTTTCAAGACAACAGGCCCCCTGCCTGAGGTATATAGGAGTAAAATCTGAGACTGAAGTAAAGGAGTAAGACTGACCCTGACACCACAGCGGGAAACAGACACGTTCTGCAGTGAACTTATGCTGTAGCTACAGTCAGTCTGGGTCCGCTGCACCTTCGTCTGGAATAACAGTAATTACCATTAGGATTTATATGGCTCACATAAATTTTAATGTATATTTCAGAAATTCCGATTTTCCCGTTTATAGCAGCCACTAAGAAGTTAGTATACGGTGTGTGAATGTGTTACCTGACTAACCGGTGTAAAAGGCAAAGGGATGTAAAGAGTAAAGTCAATATTATTGGTTAACATGTTGAGGCTTAGACATGTTTTTTGTGGAAGTGGCTCCCTCTTGTGGACAACGTCTGTTTCTGAATTTCAATGTATCTCAGATGTTGGTAATTTAACACACTAGCCTTTACTGACCTTTAATTTCTTAATCAACAATATAACTAAGGCCCATACAGTATGTATCAAGCTCTCCATATAATTGGATTCATTACAGAAAGTTAACAGTTAAACAGAAAATGTAGTTTCAACACTTTCTAAAGTCTATTTATTATATGGCACATGAGACATCAAGTACGGTGTTTTTGCACATTGTTTACACTTCTAACTATATCAATGTGCAAAACAGCCTTGCTGAACATTAAAGAAATAAACAAAAAACCTGCTGAATTAGGAATCATTTGGTACTTGGCTAAGCAGGAATGTGAGGGCTAGTTGATGAGGTTTGTAGAACCAGTAGAAATCCACCCTGATATTGTTGATTCTCATGTGGTTGATGTCTCATCAGAAACATGACCAAGTGCTCTGCTCGTATGGACATGTGGCATGTTGTGCCATGGAAATGAACAGCTGCACTTGAGCTTTATTCTCTGCATCACAGTTTGTGTGTGTGTGTGTGTGTGTGTGTGTGTGTGTGTGTGTGTGTGTGTGTGTGTGTGTGTGTGTGTGTGTGTGTGTGTGTGTGTGTGTGTGTGTGTGTGTGTTTAGTCTGGCCCTTACAGATGCAGTGCTATCACTGTGAGGAAACTCTTCTCAACAATGACTGCTCAGCCGCAATGTTCATTGTCAACTGCACAGCTAATATCCAGGATGCCTGTCAGAAGGAGGTGATGGTGGGGACGCACGGTAACTCCTTTTTATTATTATTTCCACTCATTCTCAGATGACAATAACTCAGTCAGTCTCTTAACTACGGATACTTATTTAAAAACCCTCAGAATGACTGAGGTCAGAATATAAATCACTCATGAATATTATTTCTCAGAATCTGTCTAAAGATCTCTACTGCATTTTTTAAAATATATCAAATGACAGTGGGGATGTTTCTGACAGTTACTGTCAGTTAGTCTTTAAAATCAGAAATTGGACCAGTAACAATCAGTAAAAATCAGAAATTGGACCAGTAACAATCAGTAAAAATCAGAAATTGCTCCAAAATGTACATTTTTAGTTTTGAAAATAGGCCAAATTCATAAAACATATTGAGCTAAATTTAATGTGCAGACTTGCTCCTCGTTTCAAAATGTGGATTTCCAGTGTATATTGCTGCTTGAGTGACACAATTTTGTTGCTTTGCGATGATTTAGAAAAAGAACTGAATTTATCAACTCAGTGCAACCATGCAGTTCCTGTCTTGGTAAAATTACAAATGCATCACATGTTTAAGCAATTGACGTTTTTCAGCATACCACTGGTCTCACAACTGGGGTTAGTCAGTCATCTGTCTCTTGGTGTGGGTCTTTAATACATCTGGCCTCATTTACATGTCCATTTTGATTAGCTTTTACCTTGGGCGCAGGTATACCACCGTGGTAAATTGACACTGGTGCACTAATTATCACCACGGTGACTTTTTACTTTGCGACGTGCTGTTACCGTAAGGTTTTATGAATCTGGTCCAGTTTGTCCTTGTACCACGTGGTCAGTAATTCAGAGTTGGTTATGGGCATCGATTGTGCTGTTTCAGAGAAAGCTTTAGAGGGTTTAACTTGGGAATACATGCAAGAGCTTCGTGATTTGCTTTCAGTGTAGCTGCATTGTGATTTGAAATGGGATTTTTTCCCTGTGCAGGTGTGTCGTACCGCAAGGCCTGCGCGTCGTACACCACCTGCCTGATAGCTGCAGCTGGTTATCAGCGCTTCTGCTCACCTGGCCGAGTGGGCTCAGTGTGCATCAGCTGCTGTAACACTCCCCTGTGCAATGGGCCGCGTCCTCCCCGTATCTCCAAGGCCCACACACTCAGCCTAGTCAGCCACACACACCTCCTAGCCCTTGTTGTTAATATGGGAACCTTACTATCCATCTTGCTGTGAGCAACACATGGAGGATGCGGATGATGAATGAAAGACAACTCAGTCTATTTACAGAGCGTGAGGATGCACTATCTTAGAGTGATTAGTGGTAATGGACCACTTACCTAACAGAAGATCGGTCAATATAACCCATGGATGTGTTAAAGGAAGTGCTCTTTCAAAACGTGTGAGACTTGAAATACTTCAATAATGCCTTTCCTTTAAAAGAAAAAGGCTGATGTAAGACAGGTACTGGAATGGAATTTCTCCCCTTAAAGTAAACATTTTTAAAGCAGTTCAGATAATACTACAGTTTCAAAGAAAATAGTATTTAACCTATTCAGACCAGTAATTATTTTTTAAAATTAATTTAATGTGAATATTTGATGTTTTTTAAGCATTATCTGTGAACAAATATTCACCGTTTCTGGGTTTATTTACAACTTCATGATTTTTTTGTTGTCAGAGAACTGATGTGCTGAATAAAAGTGTTTTGATTGAACTATGCTTTATGACTGAAATGCATTATGAAGGTTTCCTGTAATTATTATGGAAAAAGCACTTTGGTGGGCGCACTAAAGCCTGTGACTTAAATACAGTAACAGAGTGCACCTATCAGTAATTTGTGGAAAGGTTTGTAAATATTTTTATTATAGAGAATAGGATTTAACAATATTCAAGGTGGATGAAATAAAGACTTTAATCATGCTTCAGATTTACTGTTCCAGCTTCAACTCTGCAGTCTCAGTTAGGAAAACAGCGATTTGAGGGATGTCGTATGTTTCGTTTAAGGAACCTTCACCATTACAGTCTGGTGGAGATTGATTTAACACGGGTCACTACTTTTTTCAGTTCTCTTACTTTAATTTTGCATTTGACACTACAGATCACAGAACTCCACATAACTGTGTGACTTCTGCAAAGGCAGTGCATTATATTAGGGGAACCAAACATTTATTTTTACTATCCTTTTCTATCCATTTTTTTTTTTCGATCATTTGACTAAATTATCAGTGAACATCAAGTCAAAACAAGTCTAATATACAGAGCTATGCCTGCATATTGTTGTAGGCAATACCTTTATTTATTTATATATTGGTTGGTTCCTTGTTTATCCAGATTGTTTCAGAAATTCTAACCTTTCTGCATTAAATGACTTTTCTATTCTGTAATTTTATATTTATCATTTTAATACTCCAATTTATTTTTATTATTTTTATCTTATTTATTATATTATTTGTTAACTGTTCAAAGTTCAAAGTGGTTTTATTGTCATTTCAGCTATATACAAGTACACAACAAAAACGAGACAATGTTCCTCCAGGAATGTGGTGATGGTCTTGGAGACAGTAACATCATCAATGCACTTGCTGATGTAGCCAGTCACTGATGCTGTATATATACTCTTCCAGGTTAACAGTGCCACCGTCAGTAGCAGCCTCCTTGAACGTGATCCAAGTCGTCTGCTCAAAACAGTCCTGAAGAGCAGAGATGGCTCCTGCTAGCCAGGTTCTCACCTGCTTCAGAAGCGGTTTCGAGCGTCTGACGATCGGTCTATATGCAGGAATCAACATTACAGATATGTGCTCAGAGTATACGAGGTGGGGGCGGGGCTCCGCCCGGTACGCACCGGAACTGTTTGTGTAAACGCGATCCAGCGCTTTCGCTCCTCTCGTTGAAAAATTCACATGTTGATGGAATTTAGGCAGTACTGACTTGAGATTTGCGTGGTTGAAGTCTCCGGCGACGATAAACAGTCCGTCTGGATGAACGTTCTGCAGTTCACTAATCGCTTCATACAGCTTCTGGAGAGCCTCTCGTGTGTTCGCGCTGGGTGGAATGTACAGCGCGATTATAAACACGGAGGTCAATTCCCGCGGTAAATAAAAAAAGGTCTGCATCTGATAATAGCAAACTCCACCAGCGGTGAGCAGTATTTAACGACAAACTGTTATTTAAATGTGGATGTTTTGTAATTATTTTTTTTCCCATCTTGCTAGGAAGCATGTTGATCTGTAATCAGTGTATGAAAGATACTATACAAATAAACTGTATCAGTACTAAACACTTTCCACATGACTGGCATGTATTCCAAAACTGCATATCTTCAGCGCTGAATACAATCATTTTATTTTCAGATTTTCTGAAGCAGGTGAACCATGCTTCTGACATTGTAACTATATTTCTGTATGGTATAATTATGCTTGTATATCCCTATATATAAATTATTTGTAGTTTCTTTCAACGTGTTAAGAAAACGTGTTAAGTATCATCAGTATCACGTCGCTATGAATCGTAGCTATGAATCCTTTTTTTATGCTCTTTGCTCTAGCAAACAGTCTGTCCATGTTCCAGGCCTTCTTCCAAACAATCTACATCGATGACCTCCTGATCTTCTCCCAGTATTTACCTGAACCCATCAAACATGTTACTAACATCCAGGCTCGTTTGTGTCCACGCCACTTCTACCCCAGAGTGTGGAGTTCATCACACTACAGTTTCATTCCTGGGGTGCATGATTACTCCTGGCCATACGCACCCAGACAAGGTCTCAGCCAGGACGAATATGTCTGTACCTCCCACAGTGAAGGACCTGCAATGATTTCTGAGGTTCACCTACTTCTACAGGAGATACATCCCTGATTTCCCTACAGGAGATGCATCCCTGACGTCAATATGCTGGTCACCCCTCACCACCTCTGGAAGAATCCAGACACAAGGGAGCTGTTCAGCGACTAAGACTGCTTTCACATTCCTTAAGACTGCTTTCACATTCCTTAAGCCTGCTTTCACATTCCTTAAGGTTGCCTTCATATTCATTAAGACTGCTGTAACATTCCTTAAGACTACTGTACTGTAACATTCCTTGACTACTCCCACATTCCTTAAGACTTCTGTAACATTCCTTAAGACTGCTTTCATATTTCTTAAGACTGCTGTAACATTCCTTAAGACTGCTCCCACATTCCTTAAGACTGATACCATATTCCTTAAGACTGCCTTCATATTCATTAAGACTGTTGTAACATTCCTTAAGACTACTGTAACATTCCTTGACTGCTCCCACATTCCTTAAGACTTCTGTAACTTTCCTTAAGACTGCTTTCATATTTCTTAAGACTTCTGTAACATTCCTTAAGACTGCTTTCAGCTCTGCTCCCATCCCCCTCAAACTCACCTCCTATGGAGGTGAGAGTGAGGACTATTCTGTCCCAACAAGGCTTTGACCTCTGCTCCTCAGATGTTCTTGTAGCTCTCTAGTAGCGTCACAGCCTACCGACACTGACCCTGGATCTGCTCGGCCATGGCTTATTCCCGCCAATGAGTGTGTTAAGTCATACTGCGCTGCGCGCTCTATTTAAACATGTAAAAATAAACCTGTCTCTGCTGGATCTCTTCAGTCCCGAGCATTTGTCCACATGTATGCTTGTATGTTTTTACGATGTACATTACATTACATTTGTACCATTTTACAGTGCTGAACAAATCTTTGGGACATTTGCTGAAAAATGTGATGTTGGCCAATTCATTCACCTTTTAAGAAAATTTGATATACCATCTTCAGTTTAATTACTCTAGCCAGTGTGTCTGATGAAAGTAAAAGACTGGGATACTCCTGACCTTTAGCTTTCTATCTGGAAGCATCAGGTTGCTAGGTAACCAAGAGTGGTTAAGAGCTGTAATTAGACAGGTACTGCCAAGTTTGGTTTCTCTAAAATTAGGCCCAACTCAGTGCACAGTTCAAAAGAATGACTCTTACAACTGTTAACTGTCTTATTATCCAGTCATCATCATTGACAAAGAAATCGTCATTGTACTTTTTTTTTTTTTTGAGGTCATCTTATAATGCAAAAAAAAAGCCAAAATAGACAATACATCATGCACTGTAGACTATTTATAGACCTGTGAACATGTGCAATAGTGTCACACTGTCACACTTCCTAGCCCAGACTCCATTTCCCAGCATTCACCCACTAACAGCTCCTCTGTCGCGCCACACAGTTCCACCAATCACCACACTCTCATCAGAAGCGCCTTTCCTGATTATGAATTGCTGTCACCTGTTTCTTATTAACAGTCTGTCTATTTCAACCTGCTTGTAAGTCTTGTTCTTTATAAGTATTGCCATGGTTGTTTCATGCTGATTGAGTGGTAGCTCTGTCTGGGTAGTTTGCTCTGGTTTTGGGAGTCTGGACTGTTCTATATACTTGTGACTACCCCACATATTCTGTTTGCATCCTGGCCTTTGCATGTTATCTGACTTTGGCTCTGGTTTATTCCTTTAATAATAAAACCAATCCTACTGGTTATCTCAGAGTCTGGCTCTAGCCTGTATTGTAAATACCTGCAATTAATATGAACCCATAATTACTATTTCATTACTTTTTTGATGGTTTAAATACATTCTAGGCTGCAAATTATGTCAATAAATACAAACTGACTACCTGGCCAGTTTCCACAAATAAAGAAATAAACTCAGGAAAAACAATATAATGACATCTCCAGCTCAGGCTACTTCTAAAATGACCCTACATATAGGACAATTGAGAAAAAAGTACGCCATCTGCCAATCTCAAAAACCTTTTACCGATATGGACTTTGGGAGCTGTGCACCAGCTGAACTCAAAAGATGTCACTGCATTGTCAAAAGGTTTGGAGATGTTTTGTCTGTAGTGTGATGAGTGGTGAAACAACTTTATGCATTGTTTCATGTGTTTCTGAGGTCAAATGTCTCGTTTGAGATCTGACAATAGAATGAACTTTAGTGAGTCGCAAAGCTACAGGAAGCTTGGAAGGCCTTGGAGTATAAGGGATCCAGGGTTCCCCAGCACAGCTTCTGTTGGGTTCCTTTTGCATCAGAGTACTTGTCAGACCTCCTCTAGAAAAGGTGGGCAAAAGAGTATTTCCTGGCTGCTTCAAGAAAGGCAGAAATGTGTGAAACCATAAAGATTTTGCTTGTTTACTTAGTGATGGCGGTTTCTACAGCCAGTGGTTCCTGGTTAATTGTAAAAGTAACTCGGACCTAGCCTTGTTCGTTCGCTTTAGCTGAGAAACGAGAGAAGATATCTGGACATATAGGAAATGTCGCCCCCTGTAGGACAGTGGGAGAGCAGCAGCGGAGCAAAGCCACAGCAAACAGTCGCCATAATCCTTTCTGCAGTAATCTGCTCAAAAGCATTAGAATAAAACTGAGGGAAATTATCTTTGAAGTACTTTATTATTTTTATTACAGGTTTTTCACCTGATAAAATCTGGAGGAGAGAGCAGAACAAGCCTTTCTTATTGTTTATTTATGCAAAGCACTTGGAAATTTGTGGTAAAGCAGGAAATTCAGTGCAACTACAGCCAAGTGCATGCAAACATCCAATGTAATGTAGCACTAAACCTGAATCATGCAAATTCCCCACAGTCCTGTCACACCTTTGACTAACAAGCCATTTAAGAGGCTTCTGTACAGGTACTGAACAATAGAGCTTTCACGGTCCTAAATAACTACGATGAAACGCAAAATCCACAAGTTAGGTTTTTTTTTTACTTTATATTATTGATGTATGTGACTGAGATATGACAAACAACCTTGAGATACCCAGCAGTATGTCTGTATCAATGCTCAGCTGTTAGCATTGCATCTACTCTAACATTGCTGACATTTCTGATCAATGACACGTGACAGGAAGTGTTTTGTAATCTTTTGTAATCTTTCTCAAGTATCATTTACAAACAGGAATACACCTGCTATCATCATGCTTTGAACCAAAATGGTTCTCTAAAGATCTTCAAGTCAAACCCACAAGCAAATACAACGGAAGCAGACCAACTGAGACATGCAGATTACATTTTCGTTTCTCTCTTATGTAACAGATTTACAGTATTAATACTTCAAGTCAAGAAGTGAATATGAATAAAATGAACACATTATTTGGTCAAATGTGAGATGAAGCTAAGGTTTAAGGTCAAGTAGTCTGCAATTTGAGATCAACACGGATGTTAAACTACCACATATGCCTTATACCACAATCATCCTTACCTCAGGATCCATTTAGAGATATTTCAAAGGTAATATTTCTCCCTAACTTAGTAAATCAGCCTCAATAAAGGAATATCTGGTGTGAGCAGAAATCAAATTCTAAAGCCAAGACATTTTCATACATGTGTGAGGGGCAGCTGGAGATAAACCACTGATTTACATATATATCTAACCCTAGCTGGGGATAAAGGAAGGCAGTGAGTCTGCAGAGCAGAATTAGGAATCACATCATCAGTGTCTGCAGACTTTCAGGGTCAGACCTGCAGGACTGTCAAAGCCCCACAAAGGTAAGGTTGCTTGCCCATCGTGCTAGGACATGACTAACCTTTCACTTTGTTTCTTTAATTTGAATGACATGTTTTACTAATCAAATGCTATCTGGCCTTGGTGCAGAATGACAGGCCAGTGGATGCTGTTGGCTCTGTGCTGCTTGCTCAGGTCTGGCCATGGTGAGAATCCAGCATGGTTTCAGAACATCACGACAAGTCTCTTTAAGTCTCAAGGAGATTTATTACTGGGGGGGCTGTTCCCTATCAATGAGCTGACCAGCAACCTGAGTGAGCAGCTGGAACCAGGTGATATTCACTGCAACAGGTAGATTATCGTTCACATTTATTGTTTCACATTTTTATACTAAACCCTTTCTAGATCTTCTGAGAACAGATTTTTGTTTATCTGCTTTCTTTGCTGAAAGAATCAATCAGTATGGCCTTGCGCTGGCGTTAGTGATGAAGTTCACTGTAGACGAGATCAACGCCATTCCTGAACTCCTTCCTGAGATCACGGTGGGCTTTGAGAACTACGACTGCTGCAACCAGCCAGGTGTGGTCATACAGCCCACCCTGCGTTTTCTTTCAGCTGCTGCCTCAGAGGACGTGGAGGTGAAGTGTAACTACACCGAGTACGCGACCCGTGTCATGGCTGTCATTGGCCCCTGCAGCTCGGAACTGGCAACCATCACTGGCAAGCTGCTGGGATTCTTCCTGATGCCACAGGTAAGACCATTCTGGATCAGATACTGGAAAAAAAATATCTAAAAACCTAAAAACACAGCAAACAATGCACAAATACTGCTTTTTATTTATTAATTTATTTCCTTTTATTTTATTTGATTGGCGGTCGGTCGGTCGGTCTTTCTTTCTCTCTTTCTTTCTTTCTTTCTTTAAAACACACTGTGGCTTACGTCCCACCTGCCTCCCAGGTCAGCTATGGTGCCACTAGCGAAGACCTCAGTGATAAGATTCAGTACCCGTCGTTCATGCGCACGACGCCCAGTGACCACTGGCAGGCCAAAGCTGTGGTGCAGCTGTTGCAAGAGTTCAGCTGGAACTGGGTGGCTGTGGTGGGCAGTGATGATGGGTATGGCAAACAGGGCAAGCAGCAGCTCTCCAGCATGGCGGCCGATGGGAACATATGTGTGGCGTACGAGGGGCTCATCCCAGTCTATGACAACCCAGTGCCAGTAATATTAGATATCCTGGATCACATTGTGGAGGCCAACGTAGGGGTGGTGGTGGTGTTTGCCACCTATCAAGTTACCACTGCCTTCTTCAGAGAGGTTTGGGAAAATCTCTTGTAAAACTTTTTCTCTTGTAAAACATTGTTCAATGCTCTGGCTATACAGAAATACAGCTTTTGTGTAACTGCTAAAGACTGAAACATTCTGTGTCTTTTCACATGCGTACATAGATGACAAGTATAATTTAAAGATGATTCAATGGTTCCTACACAAGAAAGATAAGGGCGAAGGTATCCACACAGTGCCACTGAATCTCTCTTCCTATACAGGTAATTATGCGGAATTTGACTGCAGTGTGGGTGGCCACTACAAGTTGGGCCCTCTACAGTGACCTCAACCAGCTGCCTGGCATGGGCAGCGTGGGCACCGTGCTGGCCTTCTCTGACATCACCCAACCCCTCAGTCTGTTGAGCCCATATGTCCGAGAGCTTTTCTCTAGGATGCAGGAAGAGAGGCTTCAGCAAAGCCAGCGGCAGACAGACCCCAACATTTCTCCTCTAGACAACCCCTGCCTGGGTTGCTGGGATCTCTCCCCTGAGAATGCAAGCATAGTGGACACAGTGCTGGTTCAGCGCACGGCGTTCAGCGTCTATGCTGCCATCTACACCTTGGCATACGCACTGCACCACACACTCGGCTGTAATGAGACCCGCTGTTCCAGACACCCCAAACGTGACAAAATCTACCCATGGCAGGTGGGATATACTTTCAGACACTTATTGAATCCACCTACAACAAACCATTAAAGGGTAGCAGTTTGAAATGGCAGTAACTAAACATGGCTCTTCTTAATCTTGTGCACAGTTGCTGGAGAAGCTTCAAAATATTTCTCTGAATCTGAACGGAACAAAATTAGACTTTGATCAAATGGGAAACCCAGACATTGGCTATGATATATTGGTCTGGGTCTTTGGAAACCACACCATTACCTTCCAAAACATTGGGAACTTCAACCAGATCATCACAATAAACAAAGATCTCATAAAATGGCACACAGCAAATTTTACGGTACTAAGAAAAGCTTTGAGGGTTTTTTTTAAGATATGGGGTTTTTTTTCTTTATTAGAATAAAGAATCATTTTTACCTTCTGGGATCTATAGTCATTCTTTGTTGTTGTAATTAATATACAGTACACTTCTCTGGTGATATTATGTTCAGAAAGTAATTCTCAAGAGTCTGAAATATTACTGTGATGAAATATGACTGTTATAACAGGTCCCTACGTCTACATGCTCTTCTGAGTGTCAAACAGGACAAGTACACATAGTCAAAGGCTTTCATTCCTGCTGCTTTGACTGCATTGACTGCCAAGAGGGAACCTTCCAGAACAACACAGGTGTCAGTCTGTACACTAATGTATATTACGATTTGTCAGTACTTTAAGGTCAATCTAAGATTTTACCACAGTCCAGGTATGTTGCTCCAGACACCCCCAGCACAACAAAATCTAGTCATGCTACATGGACTTTTAGTTCAGACACTGAATGAATCCATCTAGAGTCACTGTATTTAGATCTGTATACTAACAAAAACCATAGATTTTAGCCACAGTCCAAGTAACACACATGTTGATGCCTAAACTGTATCAAAATGTCTTAAATGTGTCAAAACCACATGACTCATGTTCTAAAAATTACATAACATACCAATCTGCCTTCCTTAACAGATGACATCCAGTGCACTGTGTGTCCAGACGGTCAGTGGTCCACCCTGCGCAGCACCTACTGTGTCCTTCCCACCTTCACGTATCTGTCCTGGATCTCCTACGAAGCCATAGGCCTGGTTCTGGCCGGAGTTCTGATACTGTGCTGCCAGGCGTGGGTCGGCGTCCTGTTTTTTAGGCACAGGTCGACACCGCTGGTGCGGGCAGCAGGAGGAAAACTCGCAGGTCTCTGCCTGGCCAGTCTGATGGGAGGGTGCGCCAGTGTTGTGCTCTTCCTGGGAGAACCAGGCAATGTGGTGTGCAGCTTACAGCAACCTCTGAACGCCTTCTTCCCCACTGTGGCCCTGTCCGCCATTCTGGCTGTCTCACTACAGGTGAAGGACCTCACCATAAAACAAACAATCACAAAGCTAATGTCGTATGGCAGGGGTAGGCAGGTTGCAGTAGGTCTCAGCTGCCAAGGGCTGGTGTGGGTTTCTGCCATGACCAAACACCACATCTGTTATTTGAAAACTGAAAACAAGTGATTAAACAAGAGGAACTGAGTGTGTTGTAGCTAGAACCTGCAGCCACACCAGCCCATCACAGGTAAGATACGGTCTACCAGGGGTGGGTGATATAGCCCTAAAATATTACTATTACACCGATATTATGGTGAATGATATATGACACACCCCTATTGTCAACCTCTGCCTTATGACGCGGTGATGCCATTCTGATTAGTGCTGGGTTTAGTCGGGGCTTCATTTCTTGACACACAGCTTCTGTTCATGCATCACCTTTTGTTTCAGCAGATTGTGTGTGTAATAGAATTCCCTGAAAGAGCTCCTGCTCACCTGGAGAACCTGCGGACCTCAGGCAGCTGGATGGTGGTGTTGGCCTGCTGTGGCATTCAGGCAGGACTCACTGGCTGGTTTGTACAGCAAGGGCCCTCACTAACAGACTATGTGGCCAGTCTGCAGGTGAACTTTGTGACGCGTTTTCTGCGCTGCCCAGTGGAGCCTGTCCTGAACTTTGGCCTGATGATGGCCTTCAATGGCCTGCTAGCCCTGGTCTCATTCATGTGCACTTTCATGGCTGTGAAACCTGCCCGACAGTATAACCTTTCTAGAGATGTCACCATTTCCGGATTAGCCTATTGTGTGACATGGGTCTTATTCATACCCATCTATGCTGGTCTTAGTGACAAAAACAAGTCTATTGGTCAAGTAACTGTTACGTTTCTTAGTAATATGGCACTGATGGGAAGTTATTACCTTCCAAAGTGCCATCTTCTGGTTAAGCACCCGGAGCTCAACACAGATGATTACTTCCGCACCTACCTGGAGGGGGCGCCACCAATCGCGCCTGAGGGAGATTAAACTAAATAACCAGATGACACTCTGTTCCGTTGCTTTATATAAAAATACAGCAAAACGTTGAAATTAATATAAACTGTGTAGCTCAGTCAATGAAACCATATAACGATTTTGTGACGTTTAAATAAAATGGATGTGGAGGCTTTGTGTTGCAGTCTGCGTTTATATCGATGGTTAACAAATGCTCGCGCGTTGGCGCTTCCTCGCGAGTGTAGCTTTGTCACCATGGATACGGTTGCTAACAACGTGTGTCTGGAGCGTGTGGAGGCGGCAGGGCAGTGCGTTTGATCAGCGTTGTTAAGGTAAGGAGGCTTTCGCCGCAGTTTGGAGGTTTTTGTTCCCGACACGATTAAAACTAAACACCAGGGCAAAACCGCTTTGGACGACCATGCAAAACAATGTAAAAGCCCACCATAAATCACCCGACACATGCAGGTAGTTTCAGTAGGACAGTGTCCAGGGTGTTGTCAGAAGTGGCAACCCTAGTAACGCGTGATATTCCTGTACACAAAAGCTTGATGAAACATACACAGTAAATAACTCTGACTTGGCAATATTCAAAACTGTGGCTTTGGCACATAACTGCTTACTTTTACACCTGTGTTTCTTCCTTGGCGCTCTCACTCTTACTCTCTCTCTCTCACACACACACACACTGTGATTTTCCAGGTGGCTTTAAAATTATTCGATATCTTCACAGTGGTTTTATCTACAGTGTTTTTTCCTGTCGACATGCCGCGTGGACGATCAGCAACAAGTGTTCACTCTGACAGCAGTGAAATGGATTTTGATGGAATTGGTATGAACTGACAAATACGTGACTATGAGACATCAATTTAAAAGTGTGACTACTGCGCTACCATTCAAACCCGGGTTTAGTTAAAGAAGCTTTGTATGTCTGTGTGTGTGTGTGTGTGTGTGTGTGTGTGTGTGTGTGCACCACAGCGGAGACAGAGATAGGGAAACTCCAGAGGCAGTTTCGCATCATGGAAGGAGATCGTCAGGCGTACAGCATCCAGTCCCAGGAGATCCTCCGCAAACAACGGTCAGAGATCCCACTACACGCCCAACACTGCACCTCCCACACACAATCATGGGAGCTCACTGTGTGTGTCTGTGTGTGTGTGTTTGCAGTCTGGAGATGGAGAAGCTACGCAAGGAGCAGGAGGAGTTGCAGAAGAGACTGTGTGTGTCGGACAGTGACGCTCACAGGCTGAGTGATGACCAGAATGGCCAGCGACTGCGTTCACTCCTGACCCAGGGCAATGAGCTGCAGGAGGAACTGGAGCAGGAGCGCCGCAGTCAGACAGAGCTGGAGAAAGAGGTGGACACACACACGCACACAAATACAAAAGACTGAACACTCACAAACACACACAAACACAAAACCATTCAGTCATTTTCTGCAGCGTGAGTCATTTAAAACATAAAACACAGACTGGAAGTGCCGTGGACATCTCATAGCTACTAAACATCTTTAACTCTTAAGGTTATGAAACATAAACCGAGGCAACACAACATTTATTTTTCTGTGTCCTTCTGCAACACTGTTTTGTTGTTATTTTGAAATGATGTGTCACAAAGTCTGGGCAATATTCAGTCTTACCTGCTCTCATATTTCTGGACTCTAGAACTACAGTGTCTGGGTTTGTGTGTGTGTTTTGTTGCTAGATACTGAATGTTGAAAAGAAACTGGCCGAGCTGAGAAAAGGAGAGGTCAGTGCCTCGAGTACCCAGCAGTCTCTAGTGCGACACACCCGGAAGGCCACTTGCACACTGGAGAACAAACTGGACCGGGTGAGATGCAGCATGGCAGCTTCTGTTGCTGCAAACAGTTATAGTCAGTGTGCTGTTCTAGGATCAGTTTCACTGTTTAAATTCTAAACATAGATTTTTATAGGAGAAATTAATGCTGGCCTGAAATCAGCAACTAAGGGCTGATTGTGCATACTCCTGTGCCATACTGGCTGGTTTAGGTAACTTATATTTAATGTAAAGTTGAATTGTCCTGTCACTTAAAAACCATACTGTAATGGGCCGCCTGCAGTGTGGGCCACTGGCCACTAGAGGGAGGCCACACACTGTTAATCAGTAATCAGGGCGATCATCTGCAAGTGATCTCGTTTATTTAACGGCCTTGCAAAGGTCACTCTTTGGCAAGCCTTGGTATCAGTTACATCCTGCTACTAGCACTGCCGGTAATTGTATTTCCTGTGGCATATTTCCTATGAGAGCTCTCTATCTGTTCTGTTGAGAGCTATGAGAGCTGTTCTATCTGTTGGGTTCTCTGATGGCGGAGAGGTTCAGACCAATGACCTCTGCCCTCTGCCCTCTTCCTCTCTTGTGCAGTGGTTTGAGTGAACCTCTCTCATACACTCAGTGTTTGCTTTGATTCCAACATCTTCTGGGCTGAGTGATTCTTCACGTCTGTAATACCATTTCATCTTCTTAGGTGTAGCACTTTCTCTCTATTGTCTGAGATCAACGTTTTATCTACTTTTCTCTACTCTACTCGAACACCTCACAAGTGCAGAGTACCTCACAGTCACAGTAGTGTAGTGGGTGGTGTTATGCACTGTGGTCCCCCCTACTCTACTCTCTTGTTCCTCCACGCTACTCTACTGTACCTGTTTCTCTTTTTTTATTGTTCATTTTTTCTCCTTCTATTTATGATTGGGTCCAGTTCTGGTGGCCTTTACTCTCATTAAAGTGGCAACACAACACAAGGGGACTAGCCCTCTCAACTACCCCAGGGAGACCCCTTACTATCCGTTTCTGGGGTTGTTCCCATTTTACCTATACGTGATGGACATTTCTAAGACAGATTCAATCTCAGCATAAAAAGCACTACGAGGTCCACCTATTTTAGTTTGCAAAAACAAAAAACAAGTTTATTTCGTTGCCCAGTGTAATTAGCATTATGCCTATGAGGCCACTCACTCATGTGCTAATAAAGACATAAGAGTGTTTGTCTTGGTTTGTCTCGCTGAGGTTTTTCCTTGTTTGGTTGTGCCTCGTACAGGCTCTTGTTCGCTTTAACCAGCAGCTGACCCGGAACAGGCACCTGCGGGAGGAGTTGGAGACCCTGCGGGTGGAGAGACTGCGCTTCCAGCAGCTCTACCACAAGCTGGACAAGGTCAGGGCACTGGGACAGTGTCAGAGTTGGGGAAGTGGAGGAGGAGGGTGTGGGTGGATGAAGGTTCATGTATAATCTTTTATATGCATAAGGAGCTGCAGGAGGTTCGGAGGGAAGCAGGCGATGTCATCAGCACATCGACAGCAGCTTATGATGCCAGGTGAAAGAAATTCACTCAGTTCTGTTTGGAGGAAAAGATTATGAAAGCACCCCTGTGTGGATATGTCAAGATGTGACACTAAACCATCGCAAAGAATTTTGAGAATAATCCACAAGTTTATGCAAGGTTATGCAACTTGCAGACTCTAATTCTGTGGGTGTTTGTATGTGTGTGTGTGTGTGTGTGTGTGTGTGTGTGTGTGAGTGCGTGTGTGTGTTCCACTCTTCAGATTGGAGGCCCAGTCGAAGATGATGATGATGAAGGAGAAGGCCGTGAAAGACCTGGCACAGTACAGCTCAGAAGTAAAGGAGCTTGAGAGGGTGATCACCCATGAGCGGCACCTCAGAGAGTTCATGACCACCAAGTCCAAAGAAAGAAGTAACCGTGGCAACACGCAGGAGCTCATTCGTAGACAAGGTGAGAAGCAAAGAGGAGCCTCTGAGCCCTTGAGCTATTTAGATACTGGACATGGCGGCAATGATGATGATGATGATGATGACAGAACTGAAGGCGCAGCAGAGGGCAGACTCTGGGGAGGAAAGCATGGAAACACTCGAGGACGTTTTCCAGCGTATTCAGAAGGTGACAGAAGAGGAGGATCTGGAAAAACTGGTGAACCGATTCCTTCAGGGTGAGCATTCCTGCACACCTGCCTACCAGCTGAGAATGGTGTCCACGGATCAGATTTAGCATGGACATGGACTTGGAGAACAATATATGCTTGTAATTGTTTTAACGGATAATAATAATTATTTGTTGTTGCTGCTGTTGTCATGATGTTGTTGTTACACACATTAAATCAAAACAGTAAATTCAAATGTGGTAAATTAATACATTTAAGAAGTTTTTTTTAAATATAGCTGGATGAATTCCACAGTCTTGCTGTGCAAAACCAAAATTTCCCCAAATGGAGCTAAAGACCACAGTGTGGTCTATCAGACATTTTCAAATACTCATAAACACCAGAGTGGGGTCTATCAGAGACTTTCAAATACTCATAAAGACCAGAGTGGGATCTATCAGAGTATTTGATCATCTATCAAATACTCAGTCTTGAGTACTAATTTAAAAAGCTTTAAGTTATTGTAAAGAAAAGCTTGTGACGTGTTGTAATATGTTTACTCTCCCCGCAGTTGAGGATAAGAACTTTGCTCTCTTCAATTATGTAAATGAGCAGAACACACAAGCTGAAACTTTGCGGGATGAAATCAGCCAGGTCAGTAGCTCTGCTGAGCACACCTGAAACAACCTGTTTCCCAGTGTCCACCACTGTCGGCGTGCTGAGCCCCGAGCAGCACTCACCCATGTGCCTGTCCGTCCACACCGAGCCAGATCAAAGAGGAGATGGAGAGGTTTCGGGTGGAGGGTGTGAGGCAGGTGGAGGAGCATCACATGGCCCTGAAGCAGGTGGAGGAGCAGCAGAGGGAGGCAGAGTCTCACGCCCTGGAGTACGAAGCCCAGGCCAACATCATCGGCAAAGTTCTCGATCAGATCAAAACAGGTGGGAGGAAACACAAAAGTGACAGAACCTCGGATCTGTCTTGAGGATCAGTACACCACACACATGTTCTTAAAGGTGTACTTCCCCAAGAATGCAAAAAATGCTAGTAATTAATGAAAGCTGATATGACCTAATATGATCTCATTTTCATGATCCTTCTACGCTCTTTTAGCTGGCATTCATTACTGCGCTATCATTTTCTGGTGATGTGTTCCTTTATCCAAATATACTGGAAGAATATTCTGTAATACAGACGTTCTATCTAGTCTTTGAAGATTTCCAACCAGTCCACCAAAACACACATCTGATCTGATCAGACATTCCTGGTGACTGAAATAAGAACCTCCGGCATTGTGTTGTAGGAGTGAACAGCATCTTCATTAAGATCAACTGCGACCACGCGATGGTGGACCACTGGCTGGACTCTTCGTCCAGGATCAGAGACAGCAGTATCATGAGCTACCTGAGTCTGGTGGAACAGAGGACCAGCCAGCTGCTTACACTGCAGGCCTTTCTCAACTCCAAGGTCCCACAGCGATGGAACAAGACCCACACGCTCCACAACTGCTTTGTTCACTGGCCACTTCATTAGAAACACCACCCCCTAACTGTACTCACTCAGCCTTTAGAAACACCTTTTACTCGGTTCACCTTCCTAGCTTTATAGGTATATAGATGGCAGTCCATCTGATACCTGCCATAACCTCTAAGCCACCCTCTAATCTGGACCACTGGACCAGTGGCACTGACATGGCGGTGACACAGTAGTGAGTGTTGCTGGTACAACTGTACTGCGGGAGATTTAATTCATCAGTTTTTCTGTACCTAGAGGCTGGTGGCACTCTACTGTTTCCCAAGGGTGGGGAATTTACTTGTGGTGGTGTGGTAATGCATCCAGAGTCTCATATGGTTTAGACAGGGAGAGTGTAACCCAGGTAATTTACTGTAGCAACAGTTTGCCTAAACACTTGTTGGTGGACACTAGCTAGGTGGATAGAGGTCTCTACTCCCCGTTCAGTTCCTGCCACACACACCACTCACACTAGGGTCTGGACAAAAATTAGCTAGTTTGAAAACAGTTAACTAAGGCTTTCTAATGTAAGATTTACCAGAGTTGAAGCATAGTGACTTTGTCTGTTCTGAGGAATACAGGCCTCTATTAATTCAGGTTAACAGTAGCCATAGATATTTACATTTCAAGACCATGAAGAAGAGTGTCTGTATCTTGTTTAAGTAGATTACATTTGCTAGAAGATAAATTGTCCAGATCTGTGTGATAAAACAGGACCTGGAGAAGGATTATGACCCAAAGATGGTGGCTCAGTGCCTGCTGGGACAGAATCCAGAGCTGCAGAAAGAGACAGCTGTCATTCGGCCTGCTGGTACTGGGTAAGAGCTCGCTTGCACCATCATAGCATGGGATGATGTGAGCAAGGAGTATGCTTTCTAAATGCCAAATTATTGATGCTGTAAATGAAACCTTTGGGGGAAAACTCTGTGTTGTGTTGCATGTGCATGCAATGTTCCAGGGAAGACAATGACTCTGAAGAGTCACTGTTCACAGATGAGGATGACCGGCCTTTGACCCAGGAAGAACTTCGGCAGCGTATCATGAATATCGTAAGAAACACATACTGGAAAAAACAAAAGTGCTTCATTTGATGTAGCTTGTGATTTTAAGTCTAAGTCTGTCTTTCTGCAGGTTCTTCGTAAAGAAGGAGGATTCTCTGCTGAGAGAGGCAAAGAGGAAAAATTTTCCAAACTCGGCACTCTCACCAGCCAAAGACACCACTCTCTAGAGCTTTGAGCTCTGTACAAAGTGGCAATTCAAAGTGCTTACAGATGGATAATTGCAGTTCACCAACGGAACTGAAGGGGGCAGTATATACCTTTGCTGTCATATATAACATTTAGTTATAAGCTTATCATGTATTGAAATCAGTTTATTTAATGAGTCAGTTCATTCAGTTTATTATTTATTTTAAACTCCATGCCACGAGTTAAATAACCAGTTAAAGAAGCAATAATTTCGCTTGTCAGTAGGCTATTTCTGTAAAGCCCATTATTATATGCTATTGTTCTGGTAAATGCATTCAATTATTCCAAACAATAAGCTATTTTCAGTGTATATTTCAGTATCACTTACAAAATAACCGCTGATTTACAAAAGTCCCAACTGGTTATTTTAAGCAGTCCATTCGAATAACATAATGTGGCGAATGACTAAATAGGGCCTGTATCTTCCCCCTGAGCTCACTGAAGTTTACTAGCGCTCCAGGCGATGCTTACTGACAGCCCGAAGTCTCGATCAACTAAACTTTTACAATCTAACCAGCACTCTTTATGTGAGGGCATGTGAGTGTGTGTGTGGAAGAGTGAAGCCTGACCTCTAAAAACTCCATGTATAGTAATAATCTGTTCACAGAGAAACGAGGAAGCTGAATTCTGAAGGTAGTAATGAACAGTGCAGTACAGGCTATAGTAAATATGGAGTTCATTTAAAAGACGCTTTCCTTCCTTGCTTTGTGCCTACGAAAACAGATCAGCAGATAAGGCAGAATGGATGTTTGCTTTGAAATGTGACCCGTCTGTTACCCCCCCGCTTCTACAGAAACGGTCTGTGCACACGGCACGGTGCGTTGCCACGACAACCCTTCCCCCTTTATCACGACAGGCTCATTTCCTCATCCTGACAATGCCGCCAGGTCGCCCACTCAGTGAGCCCGCCCACACTGCGACAGCTCGGCCAATCAAAGAACACACCCACACAGTGGGCCCGCCCACACTGCGACAGCTCGGCCAATCAGAGAACACACGAACCCAGCGCAACAACTGACTCTGCCCACTGACACACTCTCCCTATGCCGTGATTTTCTCTCTCGGCGCCTCCATCTTTTATCCTGCGGTGTTTTCTCTCTGTTAGCCTGCCTTGCCGTGCATCAGTCTACTTTATCTCCAGTTAACCCGACTAACCCTCCCAACCAGTGCTGCCACAAGCACACACTCGCACGAGCAAACGCGCAGGCTCCGCGCGCAAAGCCCTCACCCACGCGCCCTTATCTCTGCACTATATCCTGTTGGTTTGTGTCTCGCCCTCTCCACTGCTCGGGTGCCTTATCCTCACTCACACAGATCCGGGGGGCTTTTATCCGGTGCTTTATGTGCTTTAATTCTGCCTCAGTCAGGTCCTCCACATGTAAACTTCTTAATTAAAGAATTCGCGCACGCATAGTTCGCATGTCACTGGTTTAGCGAAGTGAGGTTATCAGTCATTAAGCTTTAAATTAAATTACTTTAAGCCATTACATTTTTTCGCTTTTGTTGTTGTTCTCGCTGACCAAACACGGCATTTCTCTTAAATGTTTAAGAGGTAATTTGTGTGAAAGATTCAAAAGGTAAACACCTAACTACGTTCTTTCTCTGTACGATCATCGCGGTTCTGGAGGCCTGGGCAGAGAAGCGCAGCCTCTGGACATCTTCAAGTCTCTGAACAGCTCTATAAGCCCTCGCTCGCTGCATCCGTCCACCGCGCGTTTCTTTTCGTTGGGAGAAGGCCAACTATTTTTTATTTCTCTAAGCTGCGCTACGATAGCTTCCCTCGGGACGGTTCCTTGCAATTCTCAGGTTTAATATGTTCTGTTTTCTTTTAAAACGTGAGGCTAAATCAGTCAGGATTTTTTTTGTCTTATTATTTAACTTATCTGAGTTAAACATTCATTTGCATAGATTTCACCACGCATGAATGCGCCTTCGTTACCGTCCTCTGCATGCTCTATCTGCCTTCACGTTTTCTGATATCACCCAGCGCGTTTTTCGCAGTCTAACATATCGTTCTCAGGACACTCGAACCTTTTCTGAAGGTTATGAGGTGCAGCTGCCGCCTCTGCTCCCTCCACTAGATGGCAGTAATAGTAATTCAGCAAACCATTAAACCCTAGTAAGAGACCTTCTGTTGCTAGGCAATCATTCGCAGGCTCCTGGTGTTGCAGAATGATCTTTTCAGTCTGTTCATTATACACGTGCTAATTGGCATCATAAAGGTTGGCATCATTAACTGTATTTCAGATATTTTTGATAAAGGTTTATCCTATGAGCAGTTTGACTATACAGTTTTCCAGTTCTGATGGTCATAACTCATTTGCTGAAAAGTAGCAAGGTTAATCGCATAGACTAAATTAACTCTAGCTTGTATAGAACTTATAGACAGAAAGTGTGACAATAAACATGCATAACCTTAGACGATTTTAATGCATTTTCTCTAACATTTTGGAAAGACCTGGTTTGCCTCATATTCAAATCGCTGATCGCGCATTTACCCTTAAGATGACTCTTGAGATGTCATATTACTAGGCTACCTTATCTTGAGTATGTGACCGATTTCTTGATTCTGTCAAATATATCCATAGACAAAAGTTTAACAACTCCATTCCTAAGCTTCAGCGTTTTCTTTCAGAAGTATTTCGCCGGTAACAGATGCAAAAAGTGCTATTTGTTATTAAAAGGCATGAAATATTTCCGGATATTCAATCGATGCAAACCTCTTTTTTCTTATTTCTTCTGGTTGGTATAGTGGAGTAGGTAACAATGTTGTCTCGACTGTGGTTCAAACCCCTTCTGGGTAAATACTGTGTACTACAATAAAAGTCCTTGGGCAAGAGTCCTATACTCACATATCTCTGTAACATGACTGAAACTGTAAGGTGCTCTGGATAAGAGCAGCTTCCAGATGAGTAAAATGTTACTGCTCTTAAAGCTTCAGACAAACTATTGAAATAATGCAGAATTCGTTTTATAATTGTTTAAATGCATTGTATTCAGTTTTACATATTTTTTGTTTCTAAATTGCTCACAAACGTACATGACTTTCAGAAGCAAACAATATTTTCAAAACCTTTATCTATAATTTCAAAGGTCAAAATGTGACTTTACAAAAATGTATTAAAAAAAAGATGGCATATTATTTATTAAATTGAACAGGTAGTGAATGTTGGATGTTGCTTGAAAAAAATCACTTTAAGTATCCAAGTAACTTAATAATCAGCATTACAAGAATATTTTTTGCTATGAAAGGCCCTCTTTTACAAGCTTGATTAAAACATATTCAAATTCTGATAGACTATCAATACAACAAAAAATCTCTTGATACTATTGATATTTAAATACAGCTCGTCAGCTTATGACTTCAAACTTTCAATGCTAAAACTGTTAATGTTAGTCATGAAAAGTGGAATTTAAAGAACTAATTACAAGTTAATAGGAGAGAGGGTACTCAGGCAGTAGAATACATGCATGTACATATATTGTGTGAAACAAACTGGTCGGCACTGGTAAAACAATTCAAATGAAATTGTCCCTCTGAGTTTTAAAGATTTTTATTGAACCATATGCTGGAAATGCACACTTAAAAGATGTTCGGCAGTACTCCATTTTACTAACCATGCATAGGCCTTCACTTTGAGGACTTCACTGGTTTGCCCTTAACCACATACAGTTACCTCATCACACACCCAGAGACCTCTTAACAGACTGTAGTGTTCACTGAAAGTCCCTCCCCTGAGCAAGTCCCTTGTCTCTCTCTCTCTCTCTCTCTCTCTCTCTCTCTCTCTCTCTCTCTCTCTCTCTCTCTCTCTCTCTCTCTCTCTCTCTCTCTCTCTCTCTCTCTCTCTCTCTCTCTTCTTAGTGCTGTTTGCTGGGCAGATGGTTCTTTGTTGAAGCTCTACAATGGAACTACGGTCGGTGCAGCCGGCTGTTGGCACTCATACTTCATGTCAACTCTCTTTGTTTTCTGTAATGCTTCAATATCCCCCCATCAAGATGTTGATCTCTCATGCTGTGTACAGTGGCTGCCACAAACAGTTGCATACATAGTGATACACACATTACATATAAAGACACAAACACACACACATCTTATTTGGGGATGTGAAAGAGGGTTTATAACCTAATACAATATAACACCTGCCCCTTTATAATATAAGATTACTGCAAAAATGGAAACATCTAAGTAGTGAAGCTGAAAAACTGTTTTGAGTTTTTGTTTGAGGTTTTTTTTGGTGGGGTCTAGAAGCTTCAGATGCAAAGGGAAAAGTCATCTGGAGCTCAGAGGAAAAAAAATGCTAATTTGCCATCTGGATTATTAGGCAATCCATCTGGATTATTAGGCAATCCAGTGATTCCCTTGTGCAGGGCCTGCTGTAAACCTTCTGACAGACTGCGAACAACCAAGACTCAGGAACTCATAAACCTCTCGTTCCTGCATGTTGACTGAGCCTTCAAAGGGACATAGCTCCACTGCAGGCTATGAATTCCAAAGTACAGTATACTAATGCCATGTTTTAGCACCCAAGGCCTGAAACTGTAAATGCAAACAGCTACATGTTCAAACAGGGCCACTGGAATTGAAAGAACCCTAATCAGTTCTGTGCACAAGCTATGGCCTGCAGAGAGAAGAGTTGTAGCTGACATTGTTTGGACACTTAGACCAATGGCCCATCTGCTGTGTCTCTGATGAAGAAGAAAAAATAGTAAGACATGGTGTGGGTGTGGAGTGCAGGTAAAAGGAGAGGGCCCTCCTCACTCCAAATCAATGGAAATTTCCACCAGCAGGGTGAGGTGAGTGGGGGGAGACCGAGGGTACAGTTCTCTAGGACACTCAGACTAGATTAAACATCTGTTCTTTTACAACTGTACATACCAGTGACTTTAAAAAGACAATATGTTGTATTTAGCTTCTTACAGTTTGGTAGCTACTTTCTAAAGTGATGCATTCTAATTCTAATCTCAATCCCTGTCCTGTTATGATCATTTCCAGTGCAGAGAACATCCCTCAAGCATTACGCAGTGTCTTCCAGTGGGCGTGACTGCTGAGGATGGGGGTTAAGTGACCACATACCATATCATCTTTGGTTAAGATGTCCGTCTCTGCTTAGGAAACGAGGCTGAGCTGAAGATGACTACTGTGTTCACACATTAAACTCAGTGGAATGCAAAGAAATAACACCAAAGAAATGACATGACATGGTAACACTATGTATAATTGGAGGATGTGATGCAGCACTGTCTGGTGCAGACCGCAGGGCCATGATGAATGAATGGTTCTCCTTGAGACTCAGTTTGCACTTAATGCACTATGGTTTTTCCAGTTATCCTGACCCCTTTCCTTCTAAATCCTGACCTCTGACTTCCGAATGCCCCTCCCCTTGACACTGAAGCATTCCATGGGTCAGGTTTCAGCCCTTTGTCTCCAAACCAGGGTGTAATTGTTAAATGCTCTCTCGTATTGCCTAAGGGGACATTACAGACTTAATGTCTGATTAGAAAATTCCAAGGTTGTCCAGGAAATATAAGGCCAAGCTCAGGTTTAGGTTGTTTTGCAGCCAGGGTGTCATTTGGTTGCCTAGACTACAGAATATACGTACTCTTTGACCCTGAAAGATACAGCCAATAAATTCCCAACAACACTAGGTAAACTAGCATAGTCATAACTAGGACCAATTTTAGACCGGGCAGGATGTCTCAGAGCAATGCACAAGGCCTACAATATTTGCTATTACGAGTCGCACACATTCTTTCATGATCTGTGGTACACAGCCAATGTGACTTTCTGTGGTACAACCCTGTCTAATTTCCAGAGAAATCTTTAATCCAGCATTTGATGTTTCAATGAAAACATGTCACACACACTTATAAATTAACTAATTGTTGCTGTAACTGAATGAACATGAGCCACCTTTTTGATGAGATTTAAAAAACTTTAAAAGCTTGCTCTATTGAGTTTTTGGTGTGGGCCCAGTTTTATGTGTGTGGTGTCTTTAAATTGGTAACATTTCATCTTATGCATGGAGCAACGTAAATATGACCACTGTGTCAACTTTTAATTTGAGGGTTGAATCATGTAATATTTGTTAGTATAAATAATTGGTAACCTCCAAGCCAAATTCAAAGTGGACTATTTGGTAGTAGGAACAATAGAGAAGCTGTAAGTGCTGTAAACTTCTAATAGTAGATTACCTAAGAAGGGAATTCTTTTTTTCCCTCTTATCCCTGCCTCAGCAAACACACTTATTCTCAACTCCTCCCTCATCAACATCATCAACATCAAAAAAACAAAAACTCACCAGCACTAAAGACCAGCAGGCGATTTTTTGGATGTGATCCAGTATCCATGGAAACTAATCGAGCCAGTAGACAGGCTGTGGATATACTGGGGGAAAAGCACTACAGGAAATGACCTAACAAAGCCTCCATCCTCTCCCATTGCTCTCATTTTTCCACTGGCAGCAAATGAGTAATGTTGGAGCTGAGCTCTGCTTTTTCTTCTCCAAACTGACGGCTACTTGTCTGGATCTGTGCAGCAAACAGAGCACGGCCCTCGTCCTGCAGACGGCTGCTTCAGTGTGCCACACTCCACATATGTTCTTCATTTCCTAAATGAAAGAGCCTCTCTGTATACAGAACATGTTCCACTCCGTTTATGTCTGAGAACAAACAAGAGGCTTTATGTGATTTAATTCATCTCTTGCTGAAGCCCTAAATGCCGCCATCTCCACATGTAGACCTGTGTCCAGGCACAACACACAAGCTTGTGCTTCCATACATGTTCACAATACATCTAGTCCATTAAAGGCTTTCATACCTGTTTGTCATTACAACCAACCTTCAGCAGGAGTAATTATATTCATTTCTTTGTAAAACCTATGGTCGTCTTTGGAAAGATGGTTAGGAGATATAATTTGAGCAGTTGTAGTTACAAGTTTGAAATGCCAAAGAGTACAAGATTTACATTTTTAGTTCCTAACACTATAAATGCTAATCACCAAGGTGGTGGGTGATGCTATTGCTCCTATATCTGCTAACATAGAGGGTTGGGGGTTAGGGTCCATTTTCCTTTGTAGCACATTTCCATACTTCCAAGTATACTAGAACAATATTTATATATATTGAAGCACTTTTCTTGCACAGCTGATGAAGAACCTCTATCTGAAATATTCTGTTTCTTGGGAACAGAAGGGTGTTGAGGTGTGGTATCTTAACTGTTCCCAGGACTGCACTCTTCTGGGCTGAAATCTCTGATGTTGTTCCTGGGGTCTGCTGTAGCCGATCTCCCAGTCCGGGGTTCACCTAGTGCTCCGATTACCACGGGAACAACCGTTGCCTCCACTCTCCACATCTTTTCCAGCTGTTCTTTTAGCCGTTGGTATTTGTTAAGCTTTTCATGTTCCTTTTTCCTGATGTTGATATCACTTGGGATTGCCACATCTATCACTATGACCCTCTTCTGCTGTTTATCCATCACTACTATGGCTGGATGGATAGCAATTACCATCTTTTCTGTCTGTATCTGAAAGTCCCACAGGATCTTAGCACGGTCATTTTCCACCCCCTTTGGTGGTGTATCACATTTAGACCTTGGAATTTCCATCCTATACTCAGCACAGATGTTTCTGTGTGTATTTGTTTATATATATATATATATATATATATATATATATATATATATATATATATATATATATGCAAAAATACAGGTAATACAGTACATTAGCCTTTATGCACATGCTAATGAAATATTTTTCCATGGGACAAAATCTTTGTTAACCAATGGAATCTAAAGCAAAGATTCTATATTTTGAAAAAGATCAAGACTGTTGAAATAAAGGCTGTACCTTGACCTCCCAGAGATTACCATAACTACTACGACTTGACACTATCTGTGAACACCAGAGAGGAAGTGGGGTCAAATGACATGAAGCCCAACGAACTCCTTGTGCAACAAGTAAGTTGCATTTGCCCTGGCACAGAACCAGATGAAAGAACGGTGATATTTCTGCCTCTAATAATATTCTAGAGGGGGGCCCTTTGGTGTGGACTGCGAGGGAGAGATAGCATGGACGTGTGGATCTGATTGGGAACAGAGCAGCTGCCTGGTGCATCCCCATTTGTGTCACAATAGCCTTTACACACAACATGCTAATGAAACAGTGGCTGTAAACAAAGAAACCACAGTTGTTGGGTCTGTGCATGTAGACTCAATGACAACTCACCACAAGCATGGTTATACAAAGACTAAGCAACTGATTTGCAACAGATCTTTTTATATATATATAAAACGAAACTGCATTTCGTTGCCTTGTACTTGTATTGAGCAATGACAAGATAGATAGATAGATAGATAGATAGATAGATAGATAGATAGATAGATAGATAGATAGATAGATAGATAGATAGATAGATAGATAGATAGATAGATAGATATTTAAAATTGTAGTAAAGTGCACAGGGTTTCCAGAGAAACAGGACGTTTCGGACGGAGGTCCTTCATCAGCTGTGCAGGCTGATACAAGTTAGTAGGAAAGAGCGAAAGTTATTTTTTTGTTTAATGTTAGGCTAGGTATAAGCTGTAACCATAATATTGTTTATATGATTATGCGAGACATTGGTTTAAACACACAACGTAAAACTGAAATGATGACAAGATGTTAAAATAAGATACATTATAAGCGACTAACTCATATTTACTTGACCCGTCTCTGAAGGACACAAACATACACTGACGCCAGCGCGTTTTGTAAAAGACCGGGTAAACGCCCACATGTAATATTCCACCAATCAGAAGACGAGAGCCAATTTTCAAGGGGGAGGGGCGTTAAGGCGGGCTTTAAAGCGAGGTAACATTACCTCCTCCAATAATAGTGACCGAAATATTGTGATGCATTCTCCTATCCAATCAGATATCACAGCGGTTAGCTTCGTCACAGAGACGGCGTTCAGTCCTCAGGTTGAGGCGTTTTTGATTCACTCGCCTTCCTCACGGCTCTCTGCGTCCTACCTCATTCTCTAAACACGCTAGTCATTTTCACAACTTTTTAATTATTTTCACTCTTATTCTCCACACATAAGCAACCATGGCCGATACTGCTGTAGATACGACCACTGCCCCAGAGATTACTGCAAAGGTAAGTTTAGGAAGAAATCAGCAAATTGTCAGAAAATAGAAGTAAGGTTATGGTGAGTTAACGAGGCGTTAGGCTGTCGTGAAAGTAGGTTTTCCGTGTAGTCAAACAATACGGATACAGAGTCGAAGGATGTGCGGTCAGCGTTAGCCTCGCTGTCTGTTATCTGCTAGCTAACGTTATCTAGCTAGCGAAACCATTTTATTATCCAGGTAGCAGTCTTCGGAAATCCTGTCAGCGGAACAGAAATGTGCCTGGCTAGCATAGCTAAGCTAACGCTCACGAGCGCGGTACGTTAACCAGTTCAGTATCGCTCATTTAGACGTGGTTATTAGGCGTTATGCCTAACATTTATATGTACCGAGGGAATAATGAAGCGAAACATTGTGTGTTGTAATCTTAGCCATACACTTTAAAGTGTTTGAGAAGAGCTTTGCTCCGGCCTCAGTGCCTGCAACGCTAACCTCGGTGGTTTGACCAAAAGCCTTCAGCGGATTCTTTTGTGAGCTCGCGCGCTGATCCCTGCTGAATGGGCGGGAATCCGTCTGTTTTAGAGCGCGCGCTATGGCCACGCGTCTTTTGTCTCCATCTCGGGCACGCGCCGCGTGTGTGGAAGAAGATGCGTCTCGAGCTGTCGGTTCGCGAAGGGTATTTGATTAAATGATGGAAAACAGCGAACTGTTCATCATATACGACGAATGATATCCGAAATATTATCTATATTACCAACCATACTTACTGAATATAAAAATAGACAGTTACACCTATTTATACCAGAGCACAAATTTCAAAGAGGACACGAAAATTAGCCGTTCAGAAATTTTTAAATGGACGGTCGACAGTTCTCACGGTCGGCGCTGTTTGGTTAATTCTGTGCTGTGTTTTTAAAGAAGCTAGTGCAGGCTCACCCGCTAGTTATCCCGGCTAGGGGAGCTAGGTTAGCTAAGCTATGCGCCAGCGGTTGTGCTCTGTGGTTATGACGTTGATGCTCCTTGTGGGCGGAGAGAGGAAATAAACTTCCACTCAGAAACAGTTTGCTAATTCATAGCTATAAATAATTGACAGGGAAATCGCAACAAACACCCTTATGAACGTTTAATAAACATGTACCTACGATGTTTGCAAGACTGTTTTTTTTTCCAGTGACCGTTGTAACTATTTTAGGAGCTGAAGGAAAAAAAAGACGCGGTAGAAGAGGTCGAGGAGGTCGCGAAAGAGAACGGCAGTGGGGATGCACCTGCCAATGGCAGTGGAACAACAGTGAGTAATGCACAGGGGGGTTTTCCCCATCGCTGGAGCTTTTGTTACCCACTTGCCACTCATCTTGCAGGTGTTGGAGAGCCCATCCCCCCTCTGCTGCTATACGCTCTTTGTTTAGGTTTGAGAAGTGCCACAGATGTAGCTAAGGCAGAGATGGTGTTAGTTTCTGCTGTTTGCCTGTTACTGTAAGCAGTGTGATATCTTGGGTAATGTGGAATTTCATTAGTGAGCCTCCCACAACATATGACAGTCACAGTTAGTCATGTACATTATCACTTCAGAGAAAGTGACTCAGAATGAAGGTACTTGTTGGGGAAAAACAACTTGGGTCATTTAATTGTTGTGTTTTGTTTTCTTTAATACATGGCAAATAATTATGGCAAAACATTCTCTCTCAGACCAACGGTGCTTCTCATGAAGAAACCAACAAAGAGGAAAAGGAAGCTGAGGAGCGTAAGTCATTAACCCTTTATGAGTTATTAATATAGTGTTATGTTGGTTGAAATCAGAAATAAATAACCGAAACCTCTGTTGGGCAGCAGCCTCAGAGCAGGAGAGTGCCGTGGAGAAGGCTGCGGAAGATGAGGCAGATAGTCAGGCGGTGAAACGTCCAGCGGATGAAGAGGTCTGTTTGTAAACGCTGTTTGCCTGCTTCAGTGTGTTTCCTGAGAGCTGTATCACCAACGGATCTGGCTGTCTCTCGTCAAATCTCATCTCTTCTGTCCTCAGGAGTCAGTTGAAACAAAGAAACAGAAGACAGATGAGAATGGAGAGTCCACGGAAGCTGAAGTGAAAGCCTAACGCCTCTGCTGGCCAAAGTAGCTCCATCTGTGTGGTCAGTCTGACCTAGTAGAGTGTGTGCTTCTGCGTGTGTTTTACAGACATTCTGGTTCCACTCACACACCCCTTCCAAGATATTCCAGTGCACTGAAGCATATAACATGACCCCTTCCCTTTTTGTAAAATGTTATTTATTGGTATAAAAGCAACATTTTAGGACCCTTTTATAAAATGACGGTAAAATAACTTTCATATTTTGTCCATAAGTTTGCAAGCACATATTCTACTTTTTTGTGTTTTGTTTTTTGGTTTGTTTTTTCTTTTTGACAGCAGATACTCTCAAAAGCCGCTGTGCCCTTTCTCTTCATGTTCAAACGTTTTCATGAGTGATAGCTGATTCACTAAAGACCAAAGATAAAGTTTTAAGCAGGGGCTAATGGACAGTGTTTAATCCTGACTGTTTGTGCTGCTAGTAGTTAATCCCTGGTTTAGCTGATCTGTCAGAACAGCAGATGGCTTACACAATTGAAAGGGTCTTGTTACTGCGCCTAGTTGAAAAAGATGCCTTGTCCCTTTGACTGGCTTCTGTCATGTTAATTAACCCCTCTTAAATCTTAATGTTTTTGGTCTTTTGTTTCATATGCATTCCAAGAAGATTATACCTTTTCATATCCTTATGTACAGTTTGATTTATTTGGTCTGGACGGTTTGTTTTGTACAGGGATGGCAGGATCATAACAGCCTAAAGCTGAACATGCTGGCAACTGATGTTCTCAGTCCTCGAAGCAATTATTTCTTTTTTTAATGATTGTGTTTTGGTTGCTTTTTTGACCACTGCTTTGTATATTCTGGTTCAGGAGTATAAATAAAATCAGTCTTGTCTTTTTAAACTGGTAATCTTTTTCATTTATTTCTCAAAAAACGTAACATTTTTCGGTTGGTTTGCTTGTCAGTAATTTTAGTTCTCTGGTGTTCAGGAATCTGATTCAGATGCTGATGTAAATAAGTCAGTTGGGTCTTGGCAGCTGTGGCATACTTACACCTGCTCTCAGATTGTTGTACTGTGCTGCTATTGGTTAAATGTACTGTACTGTATTTTACATTTAGGCAAGAAAATCTTACCTTTGCACTGCATTGCCTAGTGTAAATATTAATTTGTACTTGATGAAACCATATGTCAGGGTGGCTTTATCTAGTAAAATATGTGGGCTTTTTAAATACAAAGTCAAATGAGTCCCACAGAGCAGTAGTCCAATTCTGTGAAAAATATTTAATTTGTATTTAACCGATTTACTATCCCTGGATCATCTGTAACTAGTTATGTGCATTATTGTCCAGTGGAATACTTGTAGATATGTTGTAACATGCTCATACAGACTGAACAATCAGAAGGGAAAAAATATTACTGCATTCATGTTTTATTAATTTAGCTTAGACTGACTGTTTCCTGGGGCGAGTCATTCAAAAATTACTGATTGGTTATTTTTTAAGATTGTCTTAAATTCCTGAAGTATCCCACAAAACAACTAAACATAAAGACTGAATCCAGTGCAGAAACCCAGGCTTATCCAGCTAACTTCTGAAAAACTGGCCCCTGATCAGCATGGAGTATGAACGGTTCGACATTTTGTGCCATTTTCAGAAAACCCACAACACTACACCCCCTAGTGGTGACCAACAAAACATCCCTTACTCCTCATCACAAGCTTGCACACGCTTTCCATGTCAGCGCGATCTGGAGAATCCACATTAGTCGCGGTTCATAATGCATCCTGACCTCTTGCACGCCGCCGAACCAAAACAAGCACAAAGGTTTGGTTCTTTTCTTCTGTACTGGGCGCCTGTTCCATAAAGCTGAGCTGTAGTCACTCACAGCCGAGTCCCAACGTCTGCTCTGCCTGACAATGACAAGAACGACAACCATCATGCCAGACCACTGCGCATCAGGCAAGAAAGCGTGCGTCTGCTTGGGACTGTGTAGGGGGTGGGGTCTACCACGTATATAGTGTGACCATTGCACAATGAATACAGGTTCAGAGGATGAGTTTTGTTTTGGGCAGAGGAGCGTGTCTTAACAGGCACATGCAGTTCAATCAGTCACTGCTCAGATCTTTTGAGATTCTTTCAGATGAAAAGCGTGATGTCAGTGGAAGAGCCAACCCATCATAAAGACAAAGTTTATGATTCTTACTCTTTGTTCTCCAAGAGTGTCCATCAATGTGAGACGCATTTCAGAGTGTTAAACATGCACGTGGGTATGTGTGAGTGTGTAGTCGTGTGTGAGTGTGGGTACATAAGCCCTTTGCGAATAATTACTTCTTGAAAATGCTACACATTGGTTCCAATTCATAGTCTAAGGCATAACTGGCCTTATGTCTGTGTACATGAACTAAGAAGTTGGTAGACACATACACGTTCTCTGTTTTACTGTTGTACAGTCAGAAACAGAGGCCCAGTTAGGCATCATTGCTAGTTCACATGCAGATTTGCAACTGACATCTTCACACAGTCCTCTGACATATTCACCAAAACAACAATCGTTGCATCTAGATATGAGAGAGTGAGTTCACATTTGTTCATTTTTTTTTAGCATTCATCAATTTACCAATCAAACTCATCAGATAAACAGGGTCTAGGAACATCTTTGGGTTCAGAATGGTTTTTTTTCTTGCTGTTCATAAAAAACAAACAAACCAAACAAAAAACAGCCATATTGTACAAAATCAAAGTCCAGTAGGCCACGCAATCACACTCTAGTGTTTCTATAACCGAGTGAGATGCAGAGATTTGACACACACTCTCACATATCCCCAACACTGCATGATGATGGCTGAACAGAAGACAGAAAGGAAACGCAGACTGATGAAGTGTGTGTGTGTGTGTGTGTGTGTGTGTGTGTAAGCTTTAATAAACTTTAATGTTTAATATGAGACCATGAAAAGTACATTGTAGAAAGTGAATGAAACATGCCTGAGTTTCATCTAGATAAGTCACTGAGTGACCAAGGTTTACAAAATCTTATCAAGTGCAGGTAAGGCATGACGCCAGTGGTTAGGACTACCAAACAATCAAAGTATATATAAGCCTGTATATCTGTGAAATTGTGTGTGTGCGCGTGTGTGCAACATAAGACAAGGGATTTACATTTAAACGTGCACCAGTAGTGGCTGATTAAATGTGCACCAGTAGTGGCTGACTCTCACTCTGGGGGTGCTCACCCTCTGGAGGTGGCAGCTGGTACACCACACACAGCGAGGAATACAGGCAGCCTACAAACGACATCAGGCTGGCAAAGTACATCACGCCCTGGGCCCCGCCCACCAGTGAGGTCAGAGGCCCCATCGCCACAGAGACCAAAATCTGGGCCAGGAAGTACTGGCAGCTTAGTAGAGAGATGTCTACTCCCATCCCTCGTCTAGTCCCATCCACTGACGAGCCACAGAACTAGAGGAGAGAGCAAACACACACACACACACACACACAAATACACAAACATGCATACACACACACACACACACGTGCACACACACCCACACACACAAACACACACAGACACACACATAAACACGCATACACACACATGCACACACACACACACACACACACAAACACGCATATACACACACATGCACGCACACACACACACATACACGCATACACACACACACGCATACACACACATACACACACACACACACACATACATACAAATACACAAACATGCATACACACACACACACACACGTGCACACACCCACACACACAAACACACACAGACACACACATAAACACGCATACACACACATGCACACACACACACACACACACACACACAAACACGCATACACACACACATGCACGCGCACACACACACACATACACGCATACACACACACACACACGCATAGACACACATACACACACACACAAACACGCATACACACACACACACACACACACACACACACACACACAAACACGACCAGTGGAGAAGTTATGGGATGATTATGCAAGTGATATATATGCTAATTCTATACAAATACCATACATGGTACAACAGAACAAATCACATATCATTTCAGTGTTCAAACAGTTGTAATATACTGTAATGCTCCACATTGTTTTAAACATTTGGAGAACGTAGTGTGGGGTACGTTAAGAATATTAAGTAAATAATATTACTGTACTTCACAGAGATGATTAACAAATCATCTCCTTACTTTGTATTTTTGTCTATTCATTTTAAGGTTTAAGGTGTCAGTAATCCATTACACGAATCCATTAGACGTTCTCTGGGGCACACAGAATTATCTCTGCCCAACACAACACAGAAGAGCATATTACAACTAGTATCAGTGGAAGCAATGAGAGAACGGTAGAGTCCTGTAGAATAATGTTCATTCCAGATACAGCAGTGTATGAGTGTGGCATCCAGAGGTGCCCCCTGAGGCTGACCTGGGTACAGCGCTCTACTCTTACCCTGCACCACCCCAGAGAAGTGAGGCATATTTTTCCAAGAGAGTGTGACCTAGAATCTCTGCTTTTACTTTTTTTTTCACTGACCGGCACTTCTATTTTTGGAAATCATATTAAAGCGCAGATGCATGTCGGGCAGTGGGGCGCCCCCTACCTGTGGGCTTTGGTAGTACTCACAGAGCAGTGAGTAAGGCAGGGTGCAGAGGGAAGAGAAGAGCACTCCATAGGTGACACAGAGGGAGAGCACCACGTACACGTTGGTGGAGAGCGTGGTGAGGCCGGTGCCCAGGCCGAATGCCAGGTAGGCGAAGACGTACAGCGTGCGCAGCGAGAAGTGCTCCTCCAGCTTCTCCAGGATAGCTGCGAGGACACACACGGGCAATTTGACTGGCTGTGTAAATAAAGCAATGGTGGCTGCATTGTGTGCTTGGTGGTGGTCAGCGGGCATGTTGGGAGCACTGGGAGTGCTGACCTGAATAAAAAGCAGCACTGAATGCATATATGCACATGCCCCAGCAACCCATGGTGACGCCGGCATTGTAGCGCTGGTACGCTTCGGAGTCGTGGGCCGCTTTGGGGTCACCCCCAAACACCACCTCCCCCATGAAGTCTGTATAGAAAAGCAGCATCCCCTCGAAGGATAACCAGCCTGAGAAGATAATCAGCACACCCACAACTCAGGTCCTGCACTGAGAGAAGTGACGTGTAATCTATTGATTACAGGCACTGTGTAGGACTACTTATGTAGCTTTCAGTGGCCTTACCCAGGAAGTGGTTGGTGCACAGGCTGCGTAGTGATGGGGGCATCCTGTAGATGGCGATGCAGAGTAGCTTCATAGACATCTGAGTGTCTATAGTGTCAGTGCTGTCACATAGGTTACTGTCATAGCGCATCCCATTCAGGAGGATGTTTGCTACCTGGGGAGTAAAAAACAAAACAAGAGAACAAAAAGATACTCAATTACTTCACTAGACTGATAGAGCTGTGCGATAAGGGTAAGTCACTGATATAGTTGTGTATAAGAAATGAGGCACTAGTGTACAGAGAAAAACTGGGACAGACTGAACTGTGGAAGCTCCTCTTTCAATAAAGGAAAATGTTCTGAAAATCCTAACATACCTGTGAATTGTTTGGTTCCAGTTCAGGTCCTGTACTCATATAATGCTGTGAGTCTCCTTACCACTTTAAGAAAGCAGATAAGACTCACCTGTTGACTGAACGTGACCGTCCGCCTGCGTCCGTTCTCCAGGCCGCTGCTGGGCCCAGGTAACGGCTCGTCCATTAAGGCCAGACTCTGAGGGCGTTTCAGGATGCCGGAGGCTCCTCCCCTCTGTAGCCCTCCAAAGGCTGGCAGAGCTGCAGTGGCGTCGAACGTCTCACTCTGCCCCAAACATTCGGCAGCTTGTGCCTCTTCATTCACCTGTAACCAACGGGTTCCCTGCATGCTGCCGGTCTTTTGCAATGATTCTCTTTGCTGCAAATCACATGTCAGAGTGGGCGTATCCATCGGCTCAGACTCATGAGCAATGGGGGTGTCTCCGGGGGGAACGGGTGGGGCTACTGATTCGGGCTCCAGTAGTTGGGGCGTCTGCTGCCCAGTGTAGCAGTCAATCAGAACACTGTCGATGTACGACGTTCCCAGAGATGAGGCAAACTCATTGAGGCCCATGAGCGTGTTTTCTCGGCTGATAAAGCTTCCGTATTTTGGTGTTAACGGGCTGAGAGGGGAGATGGGACTGGTGAGCCCGGCACATAGCCTCGCGTTGGCACTGCTTGAGTGCCCCAAGGAGTCCGGATACCTGCGGCCAGAGAACTGGTAACTGTACAGGTCTTCGTACTCCTCTTCTTCCTCCTCTTCTGGGTGGGTGGCAGCTCCGGTGGGGGCAGGAGGAGATGGGGGCAGGGGAAGGCTCGGGCTCTTCAAGTTCCTGGGGCTTTTGTTCAGGGTGTGGTTTTGTGGAAGAGGTCGCTCAGGTATACTCGTGAGGGTCAAAGCTGTGGTGGCCATCAGGGTTATGCTAGTGAACAGGTAAATGACCCGAAGCTGACCTCCCATCCAAACCCCAAACTCAGTGTGGTCCCAGTTTACTCCGCCCACGATGTATCCAAATCCACCACCCAGACCTGCAGGGGGACTATCTGATTAGACAACACTTCTTAATATGTTAATAAATATGAGATGACCTTGTATTCTGTGCTTCTGAAATGTACTTGTGTTATTGGAACACTTAATGTTGTACAATAGCATAATGAAATCTGACCTGCGAGTAAAGCATGGATGTTGAGGCCCCTGTCCTGGTCTTCTGGACTGCACACATCCATCATGTAGGCGTGGCTAGGGTTATCAGCAGAGTCTGCACTGAAGTCCATTAGAACCACGCCACAAATTGTCAGCACAATGCCCCACTTGTGATTGACAGCAGTGTCTGCCAATGCTGATCCAATGTCCCGCCCATTCAACACCAAGGTTAGACCAAGCAGAGCGCCTGAAGAAAGCAAAACAAACAGGGTTGTAGATTTTTCTGTGTCGAGATTAACAGGCACGATCAACAGCCCTTTTAAACAAGACCGTCTTAAAGCAGCATAGACAGTAGCACTTCAGTCACACTACATGAGGGTAGAAAACTCTTACATGGGCATACTGAGAGACCGCAAACCTCCATTACAGCCAGAATGCTTTATGGCCAAAATCTTTTTATGCTTAAAAGTTGAACAATACTGGCCAATAATGGAGGAAATGAATGGGTCCAGTCAGGAGGTAATGTGAGTGCATATGTATGGCCATGTCTTTTTTAATGCTGGGGAGAATCGCACTTAATGTTCGGCTACATTTGACAGAGATTTTGAGTAGCAGCTAAACTGCTGATTTCAAGTGCAAAAACCTGCTCACATGTGCCAGTGTCTCCTTCTGCCTTCTGTAAGAATAAAGAACCACACTCCTTACAGCAATGCTAAGCATTCTTATGGAGGGAAACAGAAATCCCAGAAACTGTGACTTACCCACAAGCCAAGCCCGCGCCTTTCTGTTTAAATATATGCCTCATATTATGATTATAAACAAAGTGAGTGACATGTCAAGCTTTCACCATCTTATGTTGATCACACTGGACAACCAGACATGTTTCAGCAGGCATTTTATGTAATCATGGTTTAAGGGGAGCTACTTTGCCTGTGTGTGCTATTATAACAGAACTCCTACCTGTTCAGGGCATTACCTGGTCCCGCATGCTGTGGTGTGGCTCCACCCACCTGCGGTCAGTCATGTGACCAGCTGCAAGGTGCCATTATGTAGCAACATGGAGAACGATTCCTCAGTACAGCTTTGGATGATGTCACAGTGCTTACCGATGGCTAAGGCCAAGATAAAAGGTCTCCGCCGGCCAAAGCGTGATGTGCACCGATCGCTCCACGCCCCAAGGATGGGCTGAAGTAAGAACCCTTAAGATAGCAGACAAAAGAGAGCGCCTAAAGGTGATTTAATGGATAGAGTAGCATTACGTCTAAGGGAAGATGAAGGGTAGGCACATTTTTGACATAACGTGGCATGTTTTGGCAGTTAAATGCTAAATGACAGTACTATTCTGAACGTACAGTTTATGGTACATATACACCTAAGATGTGGCAGTACCTAATATGGGACTGATGAACCACACAAGGCTGTAGAATTGATCTGGAAGGCCCATCTGGAGGAGCACAGGGGTGACGTATGCTGTCTCCATGGCGTAGCTGAACTCGATGCCGAACAGGATGCAGCCGTTGAAGAGCAGCTCTGGGAAGGTGCGTCGGGGCGGCAGTCCGCTGAGGTCCAGCTGGTCCAGGGGGCATGGCGTGTTGGGGGGCGGAGGTGGAGACGGTCGGATCAGCTTCCGACACTTTGGCTGTCTCTGGAAGCTGTTAGCTCTGTGGCTGAGGTGCCGTGTGGTGGACGTCGGGAAGCTCGAGGTCTTGGATATGGTTGGTCTCCAGGCGCCATCTTGGGCCGCCCCAAACCGGTCCCCCCCGGGACTGGTTAAAAGGGGGTCACTGGGGGTACCCATTCCAGGAGACGACATCATACTCTGGCGAGTGTGTACTGTACACAAAAACACACACAAGGTGTTTTAATTTATGGGCCAAAACAACAACCACCACTGTACAATGTGTCTGCATTATGCATGCACTGATCACAGTAGCAGGGTGACATTGAGCTAGGACAACTGTCGTCCAATTTAACGAACAAGTTTAACAACTTCAAAAGGAAGGAAACCGCATAAGGAAGTCGAGGGAAATACAGCCACATCAGCACAAAAATAAACGTGAGCAGTAACGAAGAGCGCCATTTCTACATGGAGATAAGTGATACGACACTTCTTCGCGTGCTCGTGTCCCCGGAGCACTGCAGCCAACGCGATGGCACCGGGGACGCGCACTGCACATGTGCTTGCTCTATAGTTGATACCAGAGGACACAGCAAACAAATACACCAACCTCTCACTTAGTGGGACCTTGTGTTCAATGCTAAGGGTTCGCTACATTCAGTCGCACATGCATGAACGTCGAGCACATTCATCACGTTCTATCGTTTTTACATTTATGTGGAAACTGCCCTTGAAAAATATCTTGAAGACGAAAATATGTTTGGCGCAGCCAAATTTTCATTTGCACAAATAAGCTTCAATGTCCAGTTTTCTATAGCGTTGGGATATGACACTTTCTACGGCGAGTATTATACAATCGCATTAACTCCTCTGTCACTAACTGGATGAATGTAAAGCACGAAAACGTTACCTTCGCGGGGTCTCTGCTCATTTGTGACAGCGCGCTCTCAGTGCAGACTGATGCACCGTGTTGAAGTGCGTATCATGTTGGAGTTCATCTTTTCATCCTTTGTATCTGTGCTGCAGTCATTTCCCTGATCTTCCTTTAGCCGGCTCTCCCTGTCTCACAGCCACGTCACGGCATCGCCCCTCCCCACCAAACCTGCAACATCAGCACCGCCGCGATGTCTGTACTTCGCCAAACCATGGACATAACAGATTACACAGTCCACATATACACTCCAGGCGAACTTTAAAACAAATGATAAACAAGAAACAGAAGTCATGCTTACACGTGGCAAACGTTCTGAAAACACAAAATAATGAGATTACAAAAACACACCTCCTCTTAAGTAATAAATATGAAATAACAGTGCCATTATAAGACTAAAGTAGAAATACAAAAATAGGTTCAAACACAGAGGTGAAACACAAATCAATAATGAAGATTAAGAATATAGATCTGTAAACTCAGTCTGTAGATTATATTATGCCTGTTGTAGATTTTCAAAGCACTGGCATAATCTGTGATAGGATCGAAACTCTTAAAACCATGACTAAAATAAACATAAACATGCCCTCTGAAGAGATAAAGTGTTAGTATGTTTAGAATGAGCCTAAGGTAAGACTCAGAATGTCAGGTTTTATTTCTCAGTATTAACACAGTATCCTGGTCATTCTTGAATAATGCCATGTTTTATGGTTATGCGTTATGCGTATAATCAGGAATCATATTAACAGGTTATGCATTTACAGGTTATACAGGCATGAGCTTTCCTTGACACTAAATCACACCAATGCAACGCTACAATTTTCCATCTGATTTCAGACCTGTACACTGATGAAAAGGAAAGCACCACAAGGACTTAGGATTCAAAAGGAATGAAAATGTAAATATATAGCCCATAGCTTAAGCCACAGAAGACATGAACCTAGAGTACTGAGTCTATCTGTATTGATATTTTTCCAATAAATCATTGTTCCGCCATTCATTAGTACAGGAGAGTGGAGAAGCCTGTTCGCTCATGTTGAGCTGCAGGGAGCGATGCGATATGTGCCCTTACACATGCCGGGTCTGTCACACTTTTGACCTTTGACCTTTGCTTGGTCAAGCAGAACGTTCCATTTCCCCTCCAGCCACCACTGCACTTCCTGCTGCCATGGCGACAAACGTGCACTGCCTCATGGGGAGGACACATTCGTGCTTTTCTTCATCTTTGGAAAGATACTAAAGAAATAAAAATGTCATAAATGTGTCTCACTGATTTTGTTTTTATACAGTCAAGACTTCCATGAATTTAGGGAAAATTATGTGGTGGCATGCTGACTAGCCAAATGTTCTTAAAAATCGTAATATTTTAGTTGAAGTTGTCTTCTTTTAATCGTAAGCGCCACTAGAAGGCAGTGTAGCTTCATAAGTATGTACTGTACTTGAGACCAGGCTGGAAAAGACTTCGATATCTAACAGTAACAAAGAATGTCTCCCACCAAACACTTGTGCTAATGTCTGCTGCCTATGTTTATAGCAGCTGATATAACAGGCAGACACTGTGGTAGTGAGAAGATCCTTCAGCACTGAATACCAGATGCACCTGGTGTGCAGGATAAAACTGACTTTGTAAAGATCTTTGAAGTCTTGAGTTACTTGAATCCACAGATCTGTAAAGTTATGATTAAGTTTGAATAGTACATGTTATGAGTATTCATGCACTGAAGCATTTAAAGGAGTTATTATTGTCCATATTAACATTTATTGTAAAAAAAAACAACAACAAAAAAACCAACAACAAAAAAAAACATTATTTTATTTTAAAGGATCAGTTGGAATGCACAAAGAATTCACAAATCTTACATTTGTAAGATGTAACTGGTGTTTTAACTTGTTACCATTTGCCCACCTTATCAATGTTCATAATAGTTGGACCAGTTTAAACAGAAACTCAACTCTCTGGTTTGTTCCATTTCTAATTCAGGCTTTGTTTGTATAAGTAGACGTTGCTTATTAATATCTGTGGAACAAGAGGGAACACATTTATTGTCCAACTGAGCAATATTCTTAATGAAAATGTTACATTTTTCTTCTCATGTTGCTTCTCATAGTTTAAGTAAATTAACAGTTCTCTAGTTTAAACATTTTTCTCCCAAAGGAAAGATACTGAAATTTCATCAGTATTATTTGTACTAAGACAAAGGTTAACTTGGGTATTAATGTACTTAATAAAGCACATATGATTTTACAAAGAGAAGAATCCTGCTGTCCAGAAAGAAAAGCTCTGCTGGTAGTGTTGAGAACATGCCAGAAATGCAAAAAGTAAAATGCAAAAAATGTCAATTTGAAGGCCTATTGTCTCTTTTAAAAGAATTAGATCAAGACTGCTGTTAAAACCCCTCTTAAAATGAGTGCATATAAGGATTTAGAAAAACAAATATTAGAAAAACACTGACTAAAAATCCTTGTTTATTCTGATGGATTAGAGCATATATTTGTAATGGGTCGTACACAATGCCAGTGGGCTACCAACAGAGGGAGACCACGAGCCACGGGCCAATCAGTGCTCATTTGCCTGATCACCTGCAGGTGGTCCCACCATATATAATAGCTTCACAAAGACTATTCAGTGTGAAGTCTTAGTGTGTACCAAGTTGGCTGCGTGCAAGCTTTTCATGGCCTATGAGGGGTTGTTTCCTTCTTGTGCAGTTTTTTGTCCTATCTTACCTATAGACTGTATTTAGAGTCTGGCTCCCTGACTTGGGTTGACCCTGGTTTGATTCCCAGACCAGAGAAGTCTAGCATGGCTTTGCTTGGTTCATTTTGGTTCATGGTTCATTTTGGTTCATCTATAAAGCCCTTTTTTTCTGCCAGTAATCTCAGAGAAGGAAAGAGTTTTTCACAGAGGCTTCAATGAGTTTAGACTTCAAAGTGGTGAATATTTCAAAACTGGAGGCAGAAATAGAAGCAAATATGACGAATGATTGTTTTTCAATTGTTAACTTACTCAAGTAGTTCTGTGGATGGATTACATACAAGAATGATTGTGAGGGTGTGGAAACAAGGCATTTTTCTCAGGAGTGAAATGCTAGCTAAATTCTGCCTTCACATCAGATTTCCTTAATGAGCAAGAGCACCTCAGGTCATAAATTACTTTTAAAATGCAGCACAGTTGATTGTGTTTGCAAAATTATGCTGACCTGGTCTAGTTTAAAGAAGTTAAATTATATTTTGAATTAAGTGATCATATGTTTCTCTTGGATCTATTATTGGAAAATGAATCTTATTGAATAAAGATTTCATTTCATGTTTCATTTTTAAAATGTCCTCATATATTTGATATGACAGATATAGAAATGTATTGTTATTTAACACAGTCTGTTTCATCTTACAGATAGCCAGACTCATTTATGGTGCACACTGTTCAATTAAATGTAAATGTGAGGCAGTGGTAGCTCAGTGGTTAAGGTACTTGACATGTTATCAGAAGGTTGTTGGCAGTAGTGGAGCTTGAACCAAGTTCCAACTGTTAGCCCCTGAGCAAGGCCCTTAACCCTTGAGTTGTACTCACTCATAAATGTAAATTGCTTTGGATAAAAGTTTCAGGTAAATGTTACTACAACTCATAGCAATCAAAACTGATACAGGGGATGTTCAGTGTAGTTTTCATTGCAGTGAGTAATATTAAACATTTAGGTTAAAACCTTTATTTTAATGATCCATATGAGTTCATAAAACCAAATTATAGTCCCTGAGACTCACTCGTGTTACAGATCAGATTGTTTTTGCTAAGACTACTAAAAATGTGTTCTCTGTCAGAAGAAGACAAGTGTTCTCTTTCTTAACTACAGACCCTTTGCCTCTGAGAGCAGCACTTTGAGCACATAGACTCAGAAGAGCTGCTCAGATGTGGTTCTGGCAGCCTCCAAATTCTTGGAATATGCAGTTAAGGGACTGGTTGACTGTCAAAATGACTTGTGTTAGTATTATCAGCCAAATCGATGCTAGTTGGCTGGAATGACAGTTTTGCAGGAATGACAGTTAGGAAACATCTTTTTTGATAGTGGTAGATGTGGCTCTGTGTCAGAAATCGGAAGTGCTTCAGAATCGTTTATCTCGAACGATGGCTGCTTTTCCCATAACCCCTCTGCCCGTGTGTTAGGGACTGAAGTCTTGTGTTGCTGACCTACAGTTCATCACTTCATATTGCTTTTGATGTCATTAGTCATGAGCAGTGATCTAAACAACTCTCCCTTCCCCCACACACATTTTCTTATCTCTGCCACTCAGCCTGAGGTGTCTTAATGTGAGGACATTAGTCAAACTACATATGTTTACTTATTTTGGATAGAAATTAAGTGTTTTTGCTTCCTCTCATTGATTTAGTCCACATTAATCGTGTTGGTTTAAGCTTTTATCTGAATGGGTTATGGTATTTCTGAGAACTTGAAGTAAATACCCCAAACTCACTCTTCAGAGCTTAAATGTTCTATTATTGTTTCCAAAATAATAATAGAGTATAAAGTTCTCGTAAATTTTTCTGTAGATTGAGTCAAATATTCAGCAGGGACTTCATATATATACTTATATATATTTACAATCTGTAAGAAACTCACTGGCTGTTCTGGTTTTTTATCCTTAGATGTTATTCCAGTATGAGTAGTTCATCTTCGTTCTCTTGAAATGGTTAACGACGAACTGCCAAAATCTGATAAGTGCTACATTAGAAAGTGGAGTCATTATAGTGATTTTGCATAAATAATAACAGAGCAGCAATGTCTCCATACCAGTGATGACTACGTTCATGTGGACACTGCAAAGTCATGGAAGACTAATTTTTAGCTAGAATTAACAGAGATTAAAAAAAAAAAAAGTTCTTGCTGGGGGAACACCTTTCACATCAGAGCTGTGTGCTTTCAACCATACCATTCTGTGTGAGTGATTACAAAGAATACAGAGGTACATCGCTGTCTGGTCCACGCGTTCCCACAGCCCGCCTGCTGCCGGACACACGGCGTCCTTTAGTGTAAACATGCGCTGGTCAGCCCGCCCTCGCTGGAACCACATCAGCACTAACGGGCACCCCCTGCTCCTTCTGGGGTTTTTCTAGTGCCCACCTGACAGAAGCCAGAACCTGCCCCAGGGCTATAATTGATCTAGGCCTGTAACTGCCCCAGGCCTCTAGATGCCCCTAATTACACAAAGCATGTTTGGATATGAAGAAATACTTTTCAAGGTATTTTAAATTATCACAATGTCATGGGTCTAGAACTGTAGAGACATGTTTGTCAGAGGTGCGACATACACAATAAACACATACATACACACTGCACTGGTGTGGTTTCAATCAACTGTGCTGTTTCATATGCAACCAGTGAAAACCAGGATATGACTTTATCTTTACTTACTTCTGAAAGCCCCCCAGCCACTGGTTGACTGTCAAAATGACTTGTGTTAGTATTATCAGCCAAATCGATGCTAGTTGGCTGGAATGACAGTTTTGCAAGAATGACAGTTAGCTCCTGAGCAAGGCCCTTAACCCTTGAGTTGTAATCACTCATAAATGTAAATTGCTTTGGATAAAAGTGTCAGGTAAATGTTACTACAACTCATAGCAATCAAAACTGATACAGGGGATGTTCAGTGTAGTTTTCATTGCAGTGAGTAATATTAAACATTTAGGTTAAAACCTTTATTTTAATGATCCATATGAGTTCATAAAACCAAATTATAGTCCCTGAGACTCACTCGTGTTACAGATCAGATTGTTTTTGCTAAGACTACTAAAAATGTGTTCTCTGTCAGAAGAAGACGTGTGTTCTCTTTCTTAACTACAGACCCTTTGCCTCTGAGAGCAGCACTTTGAGCACATAGACTCAGAAGAGCTGCTCAGATGTGGTTCTGGCAGCCTCCAAATTCTTGGAATATGCAGTTAAGGGACTGGTTGACTGTCAAAATGACTTGTGTTAGTATTATCAGCCAAATCGATGCTAGTTGGCTGGAATGACAGTTTTGCAGGAATGACAGTTAGGAAACATCTTTTTTGATAGTGGTAGATGTGGCTCTGTGTCAGAAATCGGAAGTGCTTCAGAATCGTTTATCTCGAACGATGGCTGCTTTTCCCATAACCCCTCTGCCCGTGTGTTAGGGACTGAAGTCTTGTGTTGCTGACCTACAGTTCATCACTTCATATTGCTTTTGATGTCATTAGTTTACCATCATGAGCAGTGATCTAAACAACAACTGTAGAGACAAGTTTGTCAGAGGTGCGACATACACAATAAACACATACATACACACTGCACTGGTCTGGTTTCAGTCAGCTGTGCTGTTTCATATGCAGCCAGTGAAAAGCAGGATATGAGTTTCTCTTTACTTACTTCTGAAAGCCCCCCAGCCACTGGTTGGCTGCACCTGACACTGAGCTACCATTACAATTTCCTGCTGTGTGATTGGACCTGCAGGGATGTGCAGAGATTACCCTAACACAGCTAGGAAACCTTAACACAGTTGTGGAACAGGACCCCTAACACAGCTAGCAAACCTTAACACAGTTGTGGAACAGGACCCCTAACACAGCTAGGGAAACATTAACACAACTGTGGAATAGGAACCCTAACACAGCTGTGGAATAGGAACCTTAACACAATTGTGGACGTGAGCCTTAACACAGCTAGGGAAACCTTAACACAGCTGTGGACGAGAACCCCAACACAGCTGTGAACAGGACCCCTAACACAGCTAGGGAAACATTAACACAACTGTGGAATAGGAACCCTAACACAGCTGTGGAATAGGAACCTTAACACAATCGTGGACGTGAGCCTTAGCACAGCTAGGGAAACCTTAACACAGCTGTGGACGAGAACCCCAACACAGCTGTGAACAGGACCCCTAACACAGCTGTGGATGTAAACCCTCACACATGGGAGCAGGTGCACACTGACCTTACAGCTCACAGACAGCCCAGTGATACCTGAGCTTCCTTATGGGGCAAATGCAGCACATTTTCAGGGCTTTTTAAATGTTTAATTTCTCTGGTCATATCTGGGATATGAAACCGCTCATTATAAGACTTCTTTGGACAGCCCTCTAAGAAACATACCTGTTTTGATTTTATTTTATATTTTTTCCTGCATGTCTTTTTAGTGGTGATGTCTGTATAATATGACACACTGCTATTCAAAGAAGGACCATCTACATTTTATTTGGATAACACACCACTTATAAAAGTGGTTCTCTTCACCTGTAACACGTGTATTCCCTTCTATACATCGGTTAAGTCTGTTATTTTCTGATTTTGATAGATCAATGTAAATTATGATATATATATATATATATATATATATATATATATATATATATATATATATAGATAGATAGATAGATAGATAGATAGATAGATAGATAGAGAGAGAGAGAGAGAGAGAGAGAGAGTATAAAATTTGTCACCAAGATTTCCCCAACACTAAAGACCTGTCTCTAATAAGAACCATTGACTTAAACTGTTGCAAATGTTATGGTTTTCACATTTATTCACATCTCATACCAACTCTGCGTGTTTAAAAGGAGGTGCAATATTTTCTGTGAATTAAATCATTGCATAAAAATGTCAAATTTGATTTGTTTTATGATTTATGCAAAATTATACGATTTATGTTTATTTTTGGGCATATACATATCTTAAAATAACAGTTTTATGTTTGCCATATATTTTTCATACAAATAGCAGAACATTATATGCACACATTCAAAGTCAACAATATATATATTTCTCAGTAAATCCACAGAAGAGACATATTAAAATGTCAAAAGTACTGCCCCCCCCCCCCCCCCCCAGCCTCCACAGTGTTGACAAAAAGAGATTTAAAAGCAGAAGCATAAACAAACTGGAATTAACCATTCAGACTGAACTACTGAGTCATGAATCTCATTTAACCAAACTGCACATCTTTATTAAATACTTAGCATTTCAAAATGGCTCTTAATACACTTAACAAGTACGCATGACTGACCCAACACACGATGCTACTGGGTAATTTAGTTCATTATTAACAAGTTTTCTGCAATGAAACAGCTCCATCTTAGAATACACAGAATTCACAGAAATGTCACATACCAGCACACATACAATTGGCTTAAGCAAGTAGCAAGAAGCAAATACGTGATCTTTAATATTTAAAACAACTTTTGCAGAGTGTCTATGTATAGAAACATTAAAAACTGACAGAGGTTCACAAAGTACAATATGGCTTTTCCAAGCTCCATCCATACTATGTTAGCAGTCCAGGACACAGCAACGCTCATGAATGGTTTCTAGATGATTTGCCTTACATATCATCTTCGTAAGAACCTAAAGTATAATTTTGATCCGAGTGCATTCACTGAAAATGTATGTAGTTCACAGTTCGCGAAAAAAGTGTTTGTACTTTCTTTTAATGTAATGGACATTGAGATGCCAGTTAACACATTTATATAGATAGTGTGTCATAGCCCAAAACTGTACTATATGACAAATACTTCAAGCTATAATATATAAACACACACACCCCCACACCCACCCACTTTATAGATTATATATACAAGTTTCCCTCACCAAAGTTACAAGAATTACACATCAGCAAGCATCTTTCTGAATTCCCAATACAAAAGTGCAAGTACATTTCCCTGGAGTATTCATCCCATACACAGAGAAAGGAGGCCAGTTTTTAGCAAACATTTCTTCAGCAGTGTTTCTGGACCTCCTACCAATCACAGTCACAACCAACCTAAAGACTCTGAGGTTCAGGGTTTGCTTCAGACAACTCAACTCTGCAGCTGTGCATTCTGGGCTATGAATGTAGGTCACAAAATTCTGCCAGTCAACTTTTAAATGCAACATTTTAAAAGTAAATCTACAGTTGTTGTAGCTTTAATAGAACACCAAGCTCTTCTGTTCAGTCTGTCCAAACACTTGGAAACTAGCTTGCTTTCCCTGTACAAGGAATCTCCTACAAACAGTACATGCCATTATGGTCCTGTACAGAATGGCTAGCAAATCTGTCAAATGCATATTTGATTTTTCCATTAACCAGAGTCTCTGTGATAACAGTCATAATCAATGTCAAAGGCAACCAGATTTTTTATGGTTACTGACTAAGCTTTCAGCGCATGCCAGTCCTGCACTGCCACTCTAAAGTTTGCTTGATATTCCAGTGAATTCCAGTGCTGCTTAATCGAGGTTGAAGAGATGGTCCGCGCTCAGGGCTGCTTCTGTAATGAGAAGGCCTTCTCGCTCCAGAGTGTCCGTCTGAGCGGCAAGATGCCACGCTCCATCACACTGTCACACAGCTGATCAACTCAGATCAGGAGGCGTCACTCCACCCTCCTTCCCGCAATCAGACATGTCCATGGGCAATGCTTTTTTTAAACCTTCTCCTAATATGCTCCGACACACTAAATTATTAATATTATCAAGTCTGTCTCTTACTTTTAGTGCATTCACAAAACCCTGAAGGCAACCAGGCTACTAGACTGCTGCCTCCATATTACATTAACATCTAAAATTAACATCTAAAGGAACAGCTTCAGTCAATCTAGCAACTGGGAAAATAATGCAAGTGCCTTACATGCTAAGATTGAAATGTTTTGTACCAAAATACTATGGGTGTAAATATATCACTATACTGCCTTAGATGTAGCTGTGAAAACATTTCAATTATGGATGTTATTAGTGGGAAAACAGCTATCAATAGGGAACAATATCCAATAACTTTTAGTGAGTGTAGGAAAACATTCCTGGATTAACAAAACTGCCTTCGTAACATTGTTAAAGTTAACTTGGTGTATCAGAGAGTGCCGCTTCTCCCTGAAGAATGTGCGTGTTGTATGATGGACAGCCTTAGCTGTCCTTTAGTGACTGCAGTGTCCAAACAGCTACAAAAGAGAAACCTCTGGACTCTACCTTGTCTGCATACAAGTAAACATCGCATGTTCAGTGATGGATCGCTCATGGGGCCAGAGACCGTCCCCCAAAGCAACATTACACCAGCTTACCCTTCACCCGTCACCAAACCAGCACAGAGCTGCACTGCTGGATGGCTAGAAGACCACAGAGCATTCGCTGTTCTCACACGGTCCACGCCGAGGGAGATCCCTGTCCGTTACACATTACATCATCATGAACAAATGCCACAAATATAAGAACGCCATTTCTTTAACTACCCCTTGTACAGCACGTATGTAAAATCTACAAAGTTAAGAGAGTGATTTAACAGTCTTGAAGTCTTTAGGTGACCATTACAGTAGATGGAGGTAACACCTTATATTTACAGGTTACATTTTACTAAACCCTGATTTTTTTAACAGTACGTTTGCAACTCTGAGAATGTATATTAATCTCAAAATAAAGGTGCCTCCACTGTCATAAACCTTTTTCCTCATCACAACATGCTTCAAAAAA